>NC_057796.1:486104587-486111117 GCF_018294505.1 Triticum aestivum
CTGCCTCCTCATTGCCCGTCGCCACGCCCCTCACCGTCGTCGTCGCCGCGCCCGTCACCGTCGCCCCCATGCCCTGCCTCCTCGTCGATCGCCGCCCCCTTGCGCAGTACGAGCTCATATGAATTTTCCTAATTTAGATGTGTAGTTTAGATGTGTAGTTAGTTGAGTTGTTGTAGTTTGTTCATAAATGAATATGCAAAAGTTAGAATTTTTTCTGTTCATAGATTTTTTTTGGTGATATTATTGTTGAATAATGAAATGTTTGTGTGTTCATATATATGCAAAGAATATGTCAATTTTTTCATAGAATTTTTATGATTTTTTTCTGTTGTAATTTTGTTCATATAATTTTTATTTTGTTCATAGAATTTTTATGATTTTTTTCTGTTGTAATTTTGTTCATAGAATAAGAAGAGAAAGTGTTTAATAGAATTAGTTAGAAAAATAATAGAACTAGTTAAACTAGTTTATTTTTAGTAAGTACTACTTTATTCTATTTATAGTAAGTGCTTAGTAGTTGAACTAGTTGATTTAATAAAACTAGTTTATTTTACTATAGAAGTAGTTTATTTTTAGCAAGAAAATTAATTTATTAGTTAAAGCAATTATTCCTGCATCGACGTCGACGATGCCAATCCCGCATCCTCGTCGCCAACTCGGCGGAGGAGACCGGCTTGATCAGAGGGGCCATGTCCGGGACTGGGCTCCGTCGGGCTGGTTTTGGGAGGTGTTACCTTCCGGGGAGCGTAGGTTGTGAGGAGCCAGCCCGTCGTTGACCCGATCCTTGTTTGGTGGCGGTCGCGTGGGCCAGTGACTGTGCCGAGGCTTCCGGACACCGCGGAGGTGGTACGTCACCGTGTCAGCGAGGAGGACGAGCACGTCCGTCGCTACATGGTTGCGTTGGAGGGCAGGTTCGACAATACCTGTCGGGTTCTTCAGGGATCTCACTGGAGCTATGATCCTGTGATGGTTCCTTCTCTTTGGGTGTCCGCCGCCCGCGCCGATACCCGTCGGGCGCTACGGTTCTAGCTGTACTATATGTATTCGAGGTGTATTAGTGATAATATTCGACGATGTACGAACGCATGGAGATGATGTAGTTTTGCTTATAATTGAATGCATCCTAATTTGAATACTACTTTATTTTGTGATTTTATTTTGCTTATTGAATGCTCAAATTGGAAAACTACTCCTACTTTGAATGCTCAAATTGGAGAGCACTATGCAAGGCGTATGCATATGATTAGTTGATAGCTTATAGGGTTTTTGTTTTCGCAGAAATCTAGGAGCCCCCCTCCATCATCCCCGCCGTCGTCCCCGTCACGGACCCCCTCCGACCTCGAGGTGAGACCAGCCACGAACCAGTTTTAGAAAGATAATTAAACGATATTCCGGGTTGATTTTAAGTTTGTTGAGTCTCCATCATATATGAGAGGACGAAGAATGCCGACTGTTGTCGTGGGGGGTAGCTTCTCCTTCGTTCCCGTGTGCTAGACAATTTGGTGTAATGCACTCGGGAATGAAAGGAGGAGCTACCATCACCGACGGTCGCAAATGTCAGAGAGGAATCAGTGAGGGAGAGTTCCACCATATATATATGAGAGGACGAAGAATCCCGACTGTTGTCGTGGGGGTCGCTTCTCCTTCATTCCCGTGTGCTAGACATTTTGGTGTAATGCACTCGGGGATGAAAGGAGGAGCGACCATCACCAACGGTCGAATGTATACACCACGTGAGCTGAGAGTTTTCAAGAAAAGACTCGACAGACCGATAGTCAACCCGTGATGAATAATAATGATCTAACTTAGGTTTCTTAGTACATATATTTAATTGTAGATGTTTAATATTTGAATTATGAACATAGAAAATGTCGTACTCGGACGACGAAAGTCTCCCGGGGGAGTGCGATTGGTGCCATGACGACCGAGGTCTGTGTTTGCGACAGGCCTCACCTGGACGAAGATCGGCACTTCAACATTAAGCTGGAGGAGACCTTCGAAGTTGAAACGGTACGCAACGACGACAAGTATTATTTTTTCGTAATTAAGCACGACTTCAAATATTTCAACGTGTACTTTTCATATTTTACAATTCAACTAGTTTATCCCATGCCATGCAAGACGCTATGTCTTGGAGAGGATGGGTTTTGAAGACCATGAAAGTTTCGAAACAAAGAAAATTCACCTAAGGACCCATCATGGTGTGGATTTTGAAGTAAAGTTGTACAATTCTGAGAGCGTAACCCATTTTGGTTGCTAAAAATGGGAAGCACTTTGCAAGATGTATGGTTTTGATGTGGGTATGCTTGTCACCATGGATCTTGGTGATCCTGAAATCGAGCAAGACAATATGGACATTTGGGTCCTTGTTGATACGCCTCCAATTCTACCGCTATGTGAGTTTCTCAAACATAGTTATTAGCTAATTTATATTGTTTATTTAAAAATAGTTGACAACTTATTTCCATTGACAGCTTATTTTGATTGTTCAAATAATGTGCGAAACATGGTAGACAAAACCCACTACACCGATGGCTCCGAATTAACTTATCAGGAGACAAATCATCTGGTCGGATTTTGTACTGATATTGAGAATTACAATATCTACAATCAAACTCCTCAACATTATGGTCAATACGTGCACTAGTGCATGTGTTGAACTACGGTAACTACCATGGAGATACCCTGGTAAGATTTTTTACTATTACGACATCCGTGCATCTTTTGCATACTTCTAAAACTAGTACATCATTGCTAACTATGAAGTTATTACTATGTTTTTCAACAGAGAATCCCAGAGGATTGTGTGCCTCATTTGATGTATCAGAATGGTAGCCTTCGTGTTTTGAACATATATCCAGGTCATCCTACGAATCTCAACTGTCCATACCGGATTTCTCAAAGAAGTGGAGACATGCTAATCAAAAAATGGAAAAAATGTATGAACAGTCGTAATGGGTTCTTGGAAGCAAAAGAAAGCGAAGCGCAAGAATTGGAGACAGGATGATCTCCATTCTCCATAATGGAGAGTCAAGGTCTATATTGTTTTATGCTATTTTACCTTAAAGAGGGTATTTAGGTCCTACCTAATACTGATGATCATGTGCTAAGAACAATTAAGTAGGGTTGGTTGACTATGAGGATGATGATCGTATGACTTGTTATTAATAACGAGTAGAAGTTGTATGATGATGATTAGTAGGACTTGTTATTATATATGATGATGCATGATGCGAGCATGAAGAGTTATTAAATGAACATGGATTGGATTGAAGTGAAGGCAACATGCATGTGCTGCATGTCGAAAGTAGTACAATCCAAACTTGATCAAAGTTAGGATTAGTATTACTTTCGACATGCACCACATGTTGCCTTCACCAATCTAAGCCATGTTTAGGCAAAGCAGTAGCGTTGGTAAACCAAGCACAGAGATATAAGAGAGGACACTTTGCTCTATTAGCTAGCTAATAACAACCTAAATTAACCCCCAAAACCCCTAAACCAGCCCCTTTCAAAAAAAACTTCAGCTTCAGCCAGTTGCTGACGCGTGGATGCCTTTTGGTCCCGGTTGGTGTCACCAACCGGGACCAAAGGCCCCCCTGCCTGGGCTGGCCGCAGCGGCCACGTGGAGGCCCATCTGTCCCGGTTCGTGTAAGAACCGGGACTAAAGGCCAAGGGCATTAGTAACGACCTTTTAGTCCCGGTTCCAAAACCGGGACAGAATGCCCTTACGAACTGGGACAAATGACCCTTTTTCTACTAGTGACTGTAGGCCACAGTCGGATCACACGCCACACCTAGCTAGCGTTCCCCATTTGCGTGGTCTGGTACACGTACGTACACCACACCGACTCGTGCAATGCCATGACGCGATCGAGCGCTGCCGTTTGTGCAGATACGCTGAGATGAGGCCAACTCCACGCGCAACCCTATCATGTCCGCCCCCGTCCGTTTGGGGTAAAACGGACAAACCAGACGGCCCAGCGCGCGGGCGCAAACGGACTTTTGTCCGCTTTGTGTCCGCTTTCGACCAATCCGCGGCCCAAGTTTGCGCCGCTTTTGGGGTGAAACGGACACCACGCGGACGCGCTGGCCGTCTGCGCGTGTCCTCCCCTGGCCTGCCCGTCGGTGGCACAAGGCGGGCCTTTTTCTATCCGCCCCCTCCCTTCCTCCGGCCGCACCCCCCTCCACTCTTCCCCACTCTTCCCCTCGCTGCCGCCGCCGCCGCTGCCATTGCAGCCGTGCAGTTCGGACACGCGCTCGCCCAGCCCCTTCCCCTCGGCGCCGCCGAGCTACCCAACCACGGCCACCTGGTTTGCGCACCCGCCGGCCTGATTTGGGGCGGATCCGGTCGGTCTTGAGCTCGCCCGGCTGTGGGAGGCCGGGCCGCGCCATGGACTGGCCGGGCACCTCGCCGGAAGGCCCTGGCAGGGCCGCAAGGCCACATGCAGGCAGTGGCTCCTCCTCTAGCCGCTCGGATCTGCACCATCGGTGGTCCGCCGGCAGATACACGAATGGCGGTCGGCCGGGCTCGGTGTGAGGAAGCAACATCGACTTCTGGCTTGAAGAAGAAAGGAGGATGCCAGATCGAGCCTCCTCCACAGATCAACAATGAGTGCATCGAGAAGGCCCTAACCCAACTCAAGGGAGCAGTTATGGAAGTTGGGTATCTTCTAAAATGTATTCTTGTGGTTCTTGTTTTCTTTGGTCTTGCTTTACTAGTCAAAATGTGATGATGTATTTTTCATGTACCAAAAATGAATGATGAAAAAAAGTTAAGGACTTGCAAAGAAATTGTACGCGGACAGGATGCGGCCGGGATGCGTCTGCGCGCTGGGCGCACGGCCATCGGATCGCAGGACAGGCCCGGACACGACCCCATCGCTCTACCCAAACGGACATAATCCGGACAAAACGGACGTACATTTGGGGTCGCGCGGTGGAGTTGGCCTGAGATCGACGACACGGTAGGCGAGACAGCACAACTCATGCATGCGCAGACAATCACATAGGTTCTAAGGGCATCTATGACGACGACCTCAAACCGCTCGCATCCGTTTGGACCACACTGTCCGGACGTGTTGTGTCATCCAACATGGACCTCTATTGATCCGCAGGCGCGGTCCCGACTCGTTTTCTCCCGCAAATTGAAGACAGAGTGGAGGAGCATTGCGGGAGTCCGGACACGAGATACAAAGGACTCCGACACCCCCGGCTCGTCTTCTAGACTTGGAACTTTGCATTGTATTTTTCCCATTTTTTCTAAAAAGTTTGAAAAACAACATAAGACAAAAACCGAAACTGGGCATTGAAATTAATAGGCTAATGCTGAAAAATAATAAAAATATATGCCAAAACTATACAAAAATACTATGAAACAAACAAAAATTATAAATACATCTAGGACGTATCACTCCACCACCCTTCAGTCAAATTTTTTCTCCTTTCGTCAAATCGACGTTCCGTTGTCCTTCATGGATGAAGAGAAGAGATGGATTGTGGCATGGCGTACGAGATGAATTTTGGTTGGTCAGGCGGACGTCCGGACTCCCACGAATGTCCCTGCAACTTCCTGTCGGGTCTGTGGGATTTTGGACGCGGATATATGCATGCCACACCATGTTGGACGACAAAAATGATCTGCACGCCACGAGCCAAATGGTTTAGGGACGATTTGACGTATGATTCCCTTAGCTATCCCTAGCGCTAGCCATGACGAGTTCATTCGTCACACAAATCGGGCGCGGACCAAACTAAAGCCAACGCCGAGGCCGCCAACGGAAAAGGCAGAGCACGAAAGGGGAAAAGCACAGGACGCTGTAGCTTTGCCAGTGACGAAAAAGATGGGGCAGTTGATAGGAATGGGCTAGGCTATCGTGGTGGCTAATTTTCATGTTTTGGCCTTTTCTAAAAGTTAATCGATATCTAACCCTACTTTGTAAAAAATTCATAATCTGTCTCTTTTGCTACCGTCAGAATCCATGGCGGTAGGATAAGACAAGCTACCGCCATAGTCAACGGTGGCAGCAATTGGTCAACGTTAAAACAACGTATGCTAAGTACAGAGGCCTACCGCCATAGCTGACGGCGGTAGCCTCCATGCCATCGTTTAATCAATCTCGTTGTGGTTGATACAACATGCATGTTGCTCTTTGTTTATCGGCAGTACATGCACGCAAGCATGCATCCGTGGTATCTTCAATACACATGCATGTGTATACTACATAGTTTAATATGCTGTCTAGCATAGTGAGGATCAGAAATGCGATCCACGGTCTTGTGAATTGCAGCACACGCCAATGATTCTCCATAAACATGCATGATACGATCACAATTGCTAAGAGCAACTCCAACGTGTCGACCTATTTCGTCGGTGCGTGTCCGTTTGGGTCGTCCAGAACAAAAAAATCGGCACAGCGCGCCGACCCAAACCGACGCACGTCCACTTTTCGTCCGCTTGCCGACCCATTTCCGGTCCAAATTTGAGTCTCATTTGCGTTTGCGTCCGCGCGGACAGGAAACGGACGCAC
>NC_057796.1:486111307-486137100 GCF_018294505.1 Triticum aestivum
TTTACGTGTATCAGTAGTGCGGGGACCCGCGCTACTGCTACGGCGCTACAGCTAAAGGCTAGCAGTAGCATGGGTTCACCCGCGCTACTGCTATACCTACTTAGTAGCAGCGCTTCCTATAGAAAGCGCTACTGGTAGTTACTGGCAGCGCGCCTCTCTGCCCGCGCTACTACTATTATTACGTATTCTATTTCTATTTTATTTTATGTCGTATTCATACATCATTATACAAGTTTTCATACAGTAGCAATTTAGAGATTGTTTCAACATCATAATGAGTTATTACGTCACCGAGTGAAAGAACCATGGATTAGTTTCAAGTGGATGGATTCTAAGTGACCAAGTCACTAATCCGCGGCCAACACGGGCTCATCAGTGTTTCCTCGGATGGTGCTGCCAGAGTCGCCGTGCGCGTCTGCCACACAGCAGATTCCCGTCTTCCACGTTTATCCGCAAGTCTCCCGCTTATTTTCGCTCGAAAATATATTCTTCACTAAGAAATAAATAAGTAAACATAAATAAATATTTTTCACTTAGAAACAAATTTCTGGCGATTTCTATTATCAATAATAAGTTATACTTTAGTTTTTCCAAACGAATATTTGACACACTTGTTTATTTCCAGCAAAATTATCAAAGACCTGTATAAACCACGTAGAAGTTGTTAAGAATGATTCATGCGTATATGCCTCCAGTTCTCACACGTGCTCCGCTAGAGAAGATACCATGCAATGTAAGGAGATGCATATGTGCTAATATGCCAAGGTGAGATATACTTCTGCTAAGTATGCCACCGTCCAGCGGGCGCTGCAAATCACTACAGTGCTTAAAGAGTGGCAGAGAGGTTATGACCCAAATCGATGCAGCCACACTTGCATGCATGCACGACCAGAAATAAAATAAAAGATTGGCCGTAGTGGTTTGGAGGCTACCGCCACCAAGTCTGGCGGTAAGGTAGCTAGGGCTACCGCCGCCAGCTATGGCGGTAGACCTCTGTACCTAGCAAACGTCGTTTTAGTGTTGACCAATTGCTATCACTATTGATTGTGGGGTAGCCTGTGCTAGCCTACCGTTAGAGACGCCGGCGGTAGAACAAAAGGTCAGATCCCGAAAGTTTTTTGAACAGGAGTCAGATCCCGATAAACTTACTTCAAAGGGTCAAAACAGGAAATTTTGCCTATCGTCGTCGCTCCACAACAGCATACGCACGCACCCTGGCGGATTTGTGCTGCGCAGCAGTACCCTATCGGCCTAGCTAGTTGCTGGTACAATGCACCAGCTAGCGAGTTCACGAGTTGAAAGAAGAGAGAGAGAGAGAGAGAGAGAGACTAGACCACTGAGCACGTACGTGCACGGCACATCGGTCTCGGACGGGCAAGCGCCGGTCACGCGGACGGGATGAGATACGGCGGCAGAGACCGGCCAGTGAAATGCGATGGTGTGACGCGAGCGGCGTTGCTGCTGTTCATGCAGATATGCTGAGATCGACGGCATGGTAGGCGAGGCAGCTCATGCATGCATGCGATCGATCGGGTACGTAGATACCGCTAGCTAGTGTCCTCGTCGGGTAATCATTGATCGTCATGATATATCATCCACTAATTAACTCAGCTAAAACCCGCTCGAAAGATCAGTGGACGCCGACGCCATCGACCTCATGATCGCCAACATATGTGCCTCCGCTGTCAACTTGACCCGTAACTCTTTGTAAAAGGCCGGTGAGTGTAGCATTTTTAGAGATAGGAGTAGTACTACTAGCACTGTGCAGCGTGCAGGTTTTTCACCTGCTTGGTTGGGCGTGCAGCCACAGGAGCATGCATGTCTTTCACTTTGGTGCTTGCATGCGTAATTAATTATTGCCAGATGCATGGCCTCTCTTGTGCTCGGTGCACTTGTCCGTTCTCCGATTTTTCATGCTTTTGTATTTTTACTAAATTTTAGGTTTTTTTTGCTGAAATACTTAATTTTATGTTACTGAGGTGATACAATAATAGGAAGAAAAATGCAAAGTAAACCATAATTGGCACAATCAGCTGCAACGCCAAAACCAACCTCCTACTCCCTCCGTCCGGGTTTTATTAGACTCCCTCACATTTTGAGCCAAAATTCGACCATACATTTGCATAATAAAATATGAGTAATATGTAGAAAATGATATCATTGAAAACTTCATTTGTAAAGAATCCAACAATATAATTTTTATGACAGATGACTTATATTTTGCAAATCAAATCTACGGTCAAATTTTAACCCAAAATATAATGGAGTCTAATAAACTCGGGTGCATGTAGTATATGTGTAAGCATAAGCGATATCCACGTACCCAACTACCAGTAAGTTAAACATGTCCATCAATCACCGAATCACGGTTGATGCATGATCGCTATACAGCTCTATACAAAGCTCACTATTTTGCCTAATTCCAACTTTTCCCGCTCTCCCGTGGGCATTCCAGTGCTTTCTCGACTAACCCAAGAAAGTGAAGGCTCAGTAATGGTACCTTTGGCACAGTGCAGGTGCAAGGACAGCTAGTGGTACGCAAGGCCACACAACCACAAGAAGATTTTGTTGCATCAGCTTTCTTTTGTTGTCTCTCCATGGAGATGTACTTTTGGGCGCTCTTTGCTAGCTTAGGGTCTCATCTCTGTTGTAAGCCATCGGTTTCATCAGTCTTGTGGTCAACTCTCTAGAGGCTTCTTTCTCTCTCCGACGCCCATTAAAATGGTCGTAAAGATAAGACGTCACTAGCCACTGATTAGCGTTCTTTTTCGGCGAGGTGCAGTAGGTTAGCAAGCTTTCCCCTTCAAATTGCATTGCACTTAAATTTAGAAAAAGACCACATATTTCATGCATTTGAGCGAGACTTGAGTGGGAGACGGACACATCAGATCATCTACATGTGTCCCACACATATCGAACAACAAACAGGAAGTCCCTGAAGGAAAAGTTCATGGTTGTGGAAAATTAGTGATTGCCATTGCACATGATAGTACAAGCACTCAGTCGTAAAAGTGAATTAATATCATTGAGATGTGAACTCAGCTTTCACGCATTCTATAATTCCCTAAGTGGAATCTGATTAATTATCTGTCTGGCAGATACTTTTTGTGGTAGTGTTCTCGGGTGCATGTGACAAGAGCATGCATGATAGTGCTATATATGGTACTTACTATTCTAACAGGGGAGCATGTTACGCATGTGCATTAGCTTGCTATACTGGTCATTAGTATTAGGTTAGTGGTCGCAAGAGCTGATTCAGAGACATGCTGTATATACTACTAGAAAAAGAGGTTGGCTGAATTTATCGATAACCACCAAAGGGCAACTCCTGGCCATGTGAACCGATGATAGTTCCCAAAACACGTGGATAAAATTACATCATCAATCATATAAAATTATAAATTATTAGATAGATGATCTGGCGGACTACATAATAAATTCGTCGTTGAGATATAATGAACGTGCTTGAGAATGTAACCCGTGAACCGGATTGACTATTTTTTACGATGAGAATCAAAATCAGGATTGATCTTTTGTCGCATGCAAGCATGATAAACAAGGTTCCAAGGTTCACAACCCAACCACAGTATGTGTTTAACGGTTCCACAATTGTCCACTACTTTTTTAGACAATGAAATTCGCTAGCAAGTTGCTCGACAAAAGCGATACTAGCAGTAAATAAATCCAGATGGTTAGACTGATGACTGTATTGGAACGGAAAACACATCCTAATATAAATCATTCTACTAACAAAAGGAATAAGTTATCACACCCAACATTCGCTAAATTGACGATGATCCAATCCTATACTTACATGAAACTGGCCCTAGCTAAGAACATGATACTCCAAAAAAGAAAGGCCAACCCATTTTGGAGCTCGACCGAACCTCCACTTCTGATAGTACTTTACACATACGTTTCACCATGCAATTTACACCACAAAATTTACAAGTGAGAACGCCCATCTGGGAAAACAGAAGACTGGCTTGAACTAGTGGTCGTATGTACGTACGTACGTGGTTGTTAGTGATCAACACGCAAGGGTTTGAAGAACGCAGGGCATGCAAGCCTGTTCTGCGCAAGTCGTCGCCTGTTGGTTGGTTGCTCTCGGTGAAAAAACTGCAATATAAATATGAAATGATGAAACCATCAGTCGAGGTCACACAAAAGCAAAGCCATGCTATACGTACGACAATTCACGTATGAATTATATCCGATGGAGCAGATCAACCCGTATATCAGTTGGACTCTAAGTCCAGCAACGGCTGGATGTTGCATCGTACCAAATCGGACAAGTCATGTTCGTACGTGTAGTAGTTTCGTTCTCTGATCAACCAGCTGTTCCCTTGTACGTCTGACTCGATCGATCATAGTATCATATCATGTGCTGATCCGCCCTTCTGCTTTTTGTTCTCGCAACGGTCGGTCGCCGGGAGATCACGCGGCGCGCGTCAAGGGTCTTTTAGTTTGTCTAGTCTCCCTGCCGCTGCGCCGGTTAATCATTGAGAATGCATTTCGTCCGAATTATAAAATGGTCAAGTGGCGCTTTGTGATAGGTCCCGGCCTATTTTGGTTTTAGAAAACGCCACGCTGCTTTTGTACACGGGAAATGGTATGACTGACCGAAGATTGGACTTTGACCAGCAATGGCTAGCTACAGGTGTTCCGACGGAAAGTACAACCGACGCAAGTGGTGATGTTTGATCCATCGATCGATTGGTTGGGCATAGCTAAATTTATGATGACTCGCATTATCGTGGATCAGATCAACTTTGCAAATAATCATTCCTAATAGTATGTCTATATCTCCGATGTGCGCGTGGTTTTGGGGCACGAGGACGGAGGACCGCATGCATACATGTAGGTACGTACTCCCTTCATTCCTTAATATAAGTTTTTTTAGACATTTTAAATGGACTACAACATGCGGATGTATATAGACATATTTTAGACATGTTCAGGAGGTCCCTGGTAGGGGAAAGATAGGCTTCCTGGTTACACCTAGTGAGGAGGTTGATGGATGTTCAACTCTTTGATCAGGGAGATACATCGAACTGGAATTAACGAGTAATGGAGTGTTTACGGTTAAATCGATGTACTCAGATCTCATTAACTCTGGCCAAATCCCAAAATCGTTATACATTTGGAAAGTTAAGGTTCCCTTGCGTATTAAATTTTTTATGTGGTTTGTTCACAAGCAAGTGATCCTCACCAAAGATAACCTAATAAAGCGGCGATGGGTAGGTAGTTCACGATGTTGCTTTTGTGTTCACGATGAAACAATTCAACACTTATTTCTTGATTGCCCTCTCGCGAAGTTACTTTGGAGGTCTGTCCATATAGCCTTTAATATTACGCCTCTGGTAAGCATTGACGCGTTGTTTGGGACGTGGCTAAATGAAGTGCCTCCTCATGATGCGTCCAGTATTCGGATTGGAATATGCGCACTTATTTGGGCTATATGGAACTGCAGGAATGATTTGATTTTTAACAGATTATCTATTGTTAACTTCTTGCAGGTTATCTTCAAGGCTACGGCATGGATCCGTACGTGGTCGTTACTCACTCCTACGGGCTCTAGGGAGCAGCGGGCTACTGGGTGCAACTAGTGGGAGATGGTTGCACGGGCTATATTCAACCGGTTTGGATGGCGGTCGCATAATAGGATATGTCCTTCGTATCTTTTCGTCCGGCCGGTTGTGGCTTTGAGTTACTCTTGTTTTATCTTTTTAGCTCCTTCTGTGAGACGTACTTTGCAGACCAGACTATTTGTTCTTGTTGAACTTGTTTTAATAAAGTGGTCGTATGCATCTCTCCGATGCAGAGGCCAGGGAATGACCTCCTTTTTTATAAAAATGTAGACATATTTTAGAATGTAGATTCACTCATTTTGCTTCATATGTTGTCACTTGTTGAAATCTCTAAAAAGACTTATATTTAGAACGAATGGAGTATGTCGTATGTACAGTTGTTTATATACTCTAATATGGCAGTAAGTACATGCGTCGCGGTCGATGTTGCGTCCGACCCTTGCTCATGTACACACATACAGGAATATGCTACACATGCAAACCTTGAACTACGTACTCCGTCTGTAAATAAATATAAGAATGTTTTAGATCGTTTACGGAGGGAGTAGGTACCATTTCGACACCAAGGTACATACAACATGATGCACGCACGCTTTAACCGACCGACCGATCGGCCGACGTCCCAGTGCGTGTCAAGCTGTACATGTAGCAGCGCCGTGGCGCCTACGCGAACCAAGTAACCAACGCACCACCGTGCTGTCTCATGCAGTCTGTGCCAGGTAGCCAAATCTGAAACATGTACTGCCCATCGTGGGGCCCGGCGGCCAGTGGCTCAACTAGCTGGCATGTTTTTTTTTCGAAAAGGAACTAGCTGGCATGTTGAGTGGATCCTGCCATCCTGGATGGAGAAGTGGGGCGTGCTTACTGGGTTCAGCTCACTGGAGTGCCGCCGGAGCGGTACAGCGACAGGCGGAAAGGGTAGCAGCGACGGTGACACGACAGAGACGGCTGCGTTCGCGTTCGGATCCGGAACGACCAATGCCTTGGCTTCACTACATTCACCCCACCTGCGGTCCACGAGCGCACTCCACTGCCCGTCCCAACTCGTGGGTGGGTGATGGGGATACATCCGCACTAGCAGCGAGCAAGAAATTAACCGGGCAACCATGTCCAAAAGGCCACACATATAGGGAACAGTGGGGTTCGGAGGGAACTTGATTAGGGCATCAGCAACGCGGACCTTCGAAATGCTCGCAATCGGACACAATTTACCATCCAACTCGATACCTCATTGTTCGCCACATTAGTATGGTTACCTAAGTTCCCGCAAACAAGACGTAAACTAAAGGAGACTTTGCAGGAGTCCGGATCGACGTCACAAAGGACTTCGACAGCCTTGGTCCACTTAAACCCCCCCCCCTCCTGGCCCATTTTTCTTCACTCCGCTCTTGCTCCCCCTTTTCTTGCATCCGCACCCTCCTCGTCCGTCGCCGCTGCTATACCTCTCTGGCCGCTGCCCAGACATCCTCGACGTCCGTAGGCCCCACCCGCGCACCTGCCTGCCTAGGACTACGCCGCCGTTCACCCAGGATCCGTCCGCCGCCAGGCACCCTTTTTTCCAACTGACATATAAATCAATGCTCCAATTTTCTTTCGAAAGTAGCATTTTCAGAGTATCGATTTTAGTTTTTTTGCCACGACTTCCACAAATTTGATTTCATGATGAAACTTTGCAAGCTCTTAGAACATTTGTTAAAGTTTGCCATAAAAAATTTCATATTTTTTGAACATTTTTCTAGATATTTTTCGATTTTACTTTCACCCGAGCTCAAAATGAGCTCGGGTATAGAACGGACTTTCATTATATTTAGCTTTTTTCTTATAGAGAAAGAAGAAGAAATGTTTACCGGCTAGTTGCACATATATGCGTACACGCGCTTGGACGATTCTGAGCGTGCGGGTGTGCGTGCTCTTTCTATCACGTGAAAGTAACCGCGCGTAGCAGTGTAAGGACAAGGGTGGGTGCGCGACAAAAATATTTAGCCGCACAGAATAAGCACTGACAACATATTTACGTTTCCTTGTGGAAAAATATATACTCACCATAATCTCCACAAAACAATGACTGAATCAAAACTTTTTCTGCTGAATTTGCATTATGGGTTTCGATATATGTACTTTGCATAATTTTTTCGCGATCCTTTTGATGCAAACGTGTCATAGGTTGATGCTTCATCTAGCGGCGAAAGCCACGACAAGCCGGGTGAGGCACGAGAAAAGTGGGCTTCTCGTCGAGAGTAGTTTGTGGAGTGAGAAATGATTGTTTTGCTCCGACTTAGTGACACGGCTACCGTCCGTAACCACAATATAGCGTCTGGTAAATAACTGAGTAGAGTGGCGATGCTAGGCACTCAAGAAGAATGAAAGCAAACACTTTATTTTTGGAAGTAAGGTAAGCCTACTGGACGGCTCTAAGTAAGCAAGGTATACGGTAATACTCCTTTTTGTGTAACCGTCCGTAGGCAAGTATCTGAAACAAGGAATTGTGACTGCTATGTAGTAGTCATTGTTTGCCAAAAAAAGAGAGAAATAAATGTAGTAGTAGTTTGGCGTAAAGGGGAGAGACCCTGACGTTGTGTCTACCCAAGATGGTAAGATTAGCTTGTTGATCTAAGGACAATGCTGACCAAATGTAATGTCTCCCTTTGCAAATATACATACCGGAGTCCGCTCTTTTTTTAAAGATCGTAGCGGAAGTCTTCACTAGCTAGGTGGATGGCTTTTCAGGTAAATAGCATAAATGGCTAATAAACGTGCCGTGAAAATTATCATTGGCAATAGACGTCTACCAGAACCGAAAAGAATGCCCCGTCAGCTTCAATGCACCCTTTTCAATGTAATTATAGTGCGCGCTTTCGTCCCGGGCAGGACATATATAGGTCGGCTGATCATGACCGAATGCTGAAAGAAGGGGTAATATTCGTCTGCAGAATAACTCTTTCAGCAAGAAGGGTGCTGGAAATATTAGCACTTTTCCATCTAATCTATCCACGAGTAAGCAGTAAACATGGCAAATACGATATGCATCTCATACCGATACCTAAGCATGTGAGCACGTAAAGTATATAGAACCGAAACATCTATGAACATCATATATACAACAAGCACATGAATGAGCAGATAGGGGATGACCGAGTCATACCCTTCTGTTGGCAGGCCAACACAGCGGCGACAGCAGCAGCCTCGGCATCAGCCAAGGCCTTCTGCTTGGCGACTTCGTCGTCAACCATGGAGTCGATGTAGGAAGTAGTGGAAGCAGAGGCAGACAAAGATGGGGACGGATCGGGAGCAGTCGCGTCGAGACGCCCCCCAAAAACCTTATTGCCGTTGTCCCGGACAGGATCTCAAACGACGTGGTTCCGGAGGCACCTGCTCTCCCGACCAACTGTGCACGCGGTCGTCGGGATGGCATCGCCGGAAGCAGGATAGAGAGAGGAACGGTAGATGACGGCTAGGGTTGTGCGAGAGGGAGTGAGTGAACTGAGTTAGGGTTCACTCCACTGGACAGCGCCTTCTTATATAGGCCATCGGGTAGGTGGGCCTGGGCTCAGGCCCACGACCGAGTCTGCGAACAGCCCACGGTCTAACGTCTCGGACAGTGGCGCTTCCGTAAGCGACTCGTTAATTAATTAACCATTCCTGACCGACAAAAATAAGCTTCGGCTCGGCTCATTCCCGCAACCCGCAACCCGCGACACGCGCGCGCATCGTGACGAGGCGGGCGGCTGAGGAGGAGTAGCGTGCGTGTACATCTCCTATTTCCAAGCTCCCAATAACAAGTGATAGAGCATCCTTTATAAAGAGGTCGCACTCTTCGTACTGTAGCAGTATGGTACTTAACTTTCTACCAAACTTCCCACCACTTTCCGTACACATGCATGTGCCTTAGAGATTAACCAGGGATTATTGTCTTATATGGGCCTAACCCCATCCATAATCGATCAAAGGGTTGGGCAGCCGTCGACGCCTTTAGCGACAATTGAGCCAGAGAAAATGAATGAGACCCCGCCATACTGGTTTTGAACTTAGGATCACCAAGTGGAGCAACATGAGCGGCCTTGGTCGTCTTGTTCGCCTTCGAGGTTAAGGTTTTGGGTGTGCAATGGATCTTTGGGTCTAGGCCAATGCGTCAAACAAACGACGAAATAGGGCCACTATGGTATAGCTGTGGCGCTACCGTGAGAGGCGAGCTTTGATTGAGAGGCAGGGGCGCCAATGATAATAATAATAAGAGGAAGAAGAAGAAGATAATAGTAAGTACGTACATGTTGACCGAGAAATAGTTATTTGTCAATCGACTTCAATAATCGCTCCAGTTGATATAGAACCGAAAAAAAACACGTCTAACTCAACTCGTCCTATCCCGTAACAAAAAGAAAAAAGGAAAACACGTCCTATTCATTGCTACTGTCCATGGTGAGTACCCCTACTAGCTCTCCGAGGACCAAAGTAGAAAAGCCTACCCGTACCCAAAGCCACTACATGTATCTACAGAAAAAAAAAGGCAAAGCGCAAGAAGATGCTGTAGCTGCTTGCGATAGAACGGGAAGGGAGGCGATGCCTTCAACAAAAATACGCCGCCGACCCGCTTTGGTCGCTCCAGAACAGCATAGCATCGTATAGATCTTGTGCTGTAGCAGTTCACGAGCTCCTGTTCACCCAGATACACTGAGGTCGACTGCACGGTAGGCAGCTTCGTGGCTGAGAAATCAATGGAGAAAGTAACGCCGGGTAAGTAAGTGAGTGCATGCATGCATGCCGATAGTGGAGGTTAGGCCGGCGCGTGAGAAGGACGGAAGCAAGGCGCTTTGGTTCTCGGCGGAGCAGGTATGCCATTTCTGTGACATGAAAGTAATTAACCCTCCGTCGATGTAAAGACAACCAAATAAGGGTGACAAGATAGGTTATGCACTGCACAGCGGAGGGTGACTTTTCGAAGAATTACACGGTAGAAATAGATAATAAACGTGCCATGCAATTCGTTGGTGTACAGAGTGTTTGCCATAACTAAACAGGGACGTTGTCCATGGTGACCCAAAAACATGACAGAATGTACTTTTCACTCACACTGAGCTAACTTTGATATGTGGCATTTGCTCTTTCTTGTCCGTCCATTTCCACCCCATCGTGGCATAGCTGAATGATCATTTGTGAACAGATCGTGCCATAGGTCGATCTCTCGATGCCAAGCTGCGTGCTACGCACCTGGTGACGATGGAAGTAGTGCGAAGAGAAGAGATATCGCCATGGTGGTTAGGGTCATGAGGAAGGAGTTGACCCATCTGACAAAATGGTGAGAGCAATAATGGTATAACAGAGCCCCCTGCAAAGGCGCAAGGCATCGATGGATGCGGATAGAACTTTGGAAACCTCACTTCGCTGGTTAGGGCATCTCGAGTTGATCCCCTAAAAATCGTTAAGAAGTAAAAATTCTGGTATACTCCTCTAACCGCGAAGTTGTAAATGGATACAGGTTGTACAGACCTACCGCCGTGTGGCCTGGCGGTAGGGCCTAGTGCATTTTTTGCACCTCCTAACTTCTCTTGTCTTCAATTTTTTGCACACAACAATTAAATACTTATAAACATGAAGCATATGTATTACATAGCAAGAACACATCCACAAATCCACAAATAAGAAAGTTGGTTACATAGCAAGCACACATCCACAAATGTTTCACCAAGTTTTACATAGCTAGTTCACGAAACAATTTCACGAGCAAATGGTTCACGAAGCAAACATGAAAGTAAAGTTCAACAGCACGGCACGGCAGCAACTTCAGTCCCTCCTTCCCCTCTTCGCGGTCCGGTCAGCGTTGGTCTTTGATCGCTTCTCGGCCGCCTTCTTGCGGTGAGTAGGACGCGCTTTCGGAAACGGGGATGGACTCTTCCAATCCTTCTTCGGCACATTCCTCTTCTCACGCTGGGTTGTCTGAGTTGCTGGAGGTCCGTCGTCATCATCGTACTCCTCCTCCTCATCGTCCTCTTCCTCTTCTTCACCATGTTCTTCTTCTGCTCCCTCTTCCTCGCCCTCTTCTTCATCTTCCTCTTCATCATCATCGTCCTCGCCCTCCTCCTCGTCATCTTGAACCGCCATAGACGATGAGGCGGCCTGGCTCGATGAAGCGAGGCTACGCATCGGTGCTGCAGGAGCAATCACATCAGCGGAGGTGGTGGCACACCCAAGCAGGCCCACAAGCTTGCGACATTTTTTGACGAACTTCTGCAATGAGAACGAAACAATAAGCACAATATGGATCAACTTTATTGTTAAAAACGAAAATGAAATTAAGCAAATGAACTGCATGTTACCTTCACCGTTCCCCTCAACTTGTTCTCACTAGCTCGAGTCCCGGGGATAGAACTAAGCGCATCAGAGGCATCAAAAATGCTTTTGTTCAGCTCCGAAGGCTGCAATGTAATAAAATGAGTCAGTAGCACAAAAGTTGATTTCATCCAACCGTCGGTTGAAAACAGATAAAAACAACTTACCACTCTGTTCATGATGGGTCCATACTCCATAAATCCGCCCTGTAGCTCTCTGATGCTGTCTTTCTAGGCTTCATTCTCGGAGTCGTCGTCGTATAGACTTTCGGCATCTGTTGTCGTCCACTGTGGCCTTAGGCACAGATGATGCTTGATGCCATCATCGTACCATAGCAGGTGATCCGAGTACTCCTCCCAGTCAATTACTCTTCTCTCCACATCTTTGCGAGTTTTCCACTGGTTCCATTTAGTCACGTATTTGGCATGTTGCTCTCCCCAATCGGTGATAGACTGATTCTTCTTCCTGCTCAGCCTGCAAAGCATAAGAAAGAATGTAAAACACCATTAGGAAGAAAACATCAAAATGAAAGTTGGTAACGATGAGAATGGGCGGTGGTACTCACAAGTGCAGGTCCTAGCCACCGGTATCTTTGACGATGCCGGCTGGTGCTGTACGTTGCGCCTTACCAAATTGCGCGACAACACGTTGTGGCAAGTGGTACTCGACGGCATAGACACAAATCATGGGCACGATGCACCGCCAGAGAAGCCGGTCCTGCTTGCACATCGCGTTCAGCTCGAACCCCCACTCTCGGTCGTCAGCATACGACCGCCAGTTAACCTAGTACCAAAAGTGGTAAGCTCAAGTGAAAATGTTGTCGACCACATTCGAAATCTAGGTCTTATATCTGGAAAGGCGTCAGAGCATCAAGCTCGTTGATGAAGATCTTGTACAAGGCCTTGGGTTCACCCGAGATTGTACCCACCACGTCCCAAGCGTATGCGGCGGTAGGGTATCGAGCATCATCGCCATCTTCGCCATAGTCAGTCCATGCACGCGCTCTAAGCTTCTCCGGACGCCCAACCGGGATTCGCTCCCACATCCAAATGGAGAGGCGCCATACACATCCACACATACCGGACATAGATTCCGTCCTCTGGGTTGCATCGTCAAGCTACAAAACAAGTATAGATGATAAGATGACAAAATCCAAAGCAGCACACGTCCATGATATTTGAAACAATGATGTGATATTCACTTACCGAACGGTATAGGTAGGCAAGGCTGGTGGCCCCCCAGCTGTACCCCGCATCCCAGTCCGCCAGGAAGTCGAGATACATCCAAAGGGCGGTGTCCCCAGAGCAGTCTGGAAACACTACCTCCGTGAGAAGATACCACAGGTAGGCCCTCGCGTACTGCTCCACAACAATGCTGGAAGGAAGTCTGGTTCTTCTTATCTGGGGGGTAGTCGCCGATGAGGGTGATAACCCTATCGTGCCAGTTCTTCCTCTCCACTCGTCCTGTGAGAGCATGACCCTCGAGCGGTAGGCCCGTAATCATCCCCCAATTCTCGAGTGTAACCGTCATCTCCCCACATGGAAGATGGAAGCTGTGCGTCTTTGGCCGCCACCGGTCGATCAAAGCCGTGAGAGCTGAGTGGACGAGCGTCGGCGGCTTGCGCTTGAACTGCGGGACGAAACCCAGCAGTCGGGCTCTCCTGTAGAACGGCGCGTACCGCTCGTCGTACTCCATCTTCACGGTCGTCCCGTGACCCCTCATCCGCAGTGGCGGGAGCATCTGTCGAAATGAAGACCCAAACAATTAGTAACTTTTTTTCATCGATTCAAAATTTTTGGTTTAAGAAAGGTACTTACCACTCCGTTCTCAATGAAACGGGCACGATGGCCCTTCTCGAACGTAGGGTCAAGCATTGTATACTTGATGCCAATGTCATCCGCAAGAGGTGGCCTCCTAAAAAAATTGCATAAACATAAGCATAAGCATATCAAAAAATAATTAACAATTATCACTTATTGAACAAACATTCATCAATTATCATATATCCAACCAATATCAGTGATGAATGCGAATGAATTATATTCAACCAACATCTTTCATTCAACAACATTTAACAATGCATCATACCATATCAACATCTTTCACTTATTGAATAAAGTTTTTAACACTATCCACTACTTGCATCATAGCATATGAACATGCATCGTCATATCACATCAAATTCCTCCAAAAAATCCTATAGTTCATATATGAACTAGGGTTTATCTTCACAAAACTAGGGTTCATATGCATCACATCAAAAAAATCCTATAGTTCATATATTCACAAAAGTAGGGTTCATATGCATCACATCAAAAAAATCTTATAGTTCATATATGAACTAGGGTTCATCTTCACAAAACTAGGGTTCATCTTCACTAGAGTTCATATCTAACTCATTTCCTCCACTAGAAATAATCTAAATCAATCATAGGGTTCAAAAAGTTTATATCTAATTCAAAAATGGGAGGGATTCGAATCAAATAATGCGACGAATCGAAAGGTGTTTGACTAAAACTAATTGGAGGGATCGAAAGAGCTTACTTTTCTCTTTTCGGGGCCATCTCGATCCGCAAAAATGGTGAACAAACGACGAAGATCAGAGGGGGAAGTGGGGGAGATGAGAGAGGGGCGGGCGAGTTGGAACTGCTTTGTTCTTTGGGGGGGGGCTGGGTGGGAGGGAGAATGGGGTGGGGGCGGCCGGCCCGCGGGCTTACATATGTCCATACCCTACCGCCAGAGACCCGGCGGTAGGTTCAGACACCCTACCGCCAGGAGTAGCGGCGGTACAGTGTGACGGAGGGGGACGGGAGGCCGTTAACGCTGTTGACGTGCATAAGTTTCCTACCACCGGGCCTCGTGGCGGTAGGTTGCCTGACCCTACCGCCGGGCCTCGTGGCGGTAGGAAAAGGGGTCAGATTTCAAAAAAAATTCAAACGGGGTCAGATCCCCAATTTAGACCACACTAACACAAATGCCCGTGCGTTGCAACGGGAGTGTAGAAAAAACATATAACGTTGCAATAGTTTGTATGAAATGACGGGGTGAGGAAAAAGGTGGAAGATGAAGCTTCGGAGGCTCGCTGGTCTAAACTTGTAAGAATGATGCTAACAAAATGATAAAAAAATGACACAAATTTTTTACTTAGGAACGGCATTCCGATGACCTCGTCATGGTGATGCCAGACTTGGCAACATCTGGTTCACATCCACATATGGCATAGATCTTGGTGTGTGGCCAATGAAACAATCAGATGAAAGAGAATGTCTAGATTGTTGACGGTATCTAGATCAGTATATTGGTGTGAGTAATTGGAAAATTTCTCATCGAGCGCTACATAGGTTTGCGGCGGTCGGTCCACATTAAATGACAAGATTCATCATTCATGATGCATGATTTGAAATCTTCTTTCATTGAATGGATTATAATCATTACATGTGCTTCGATACGGAGCAAATGTCAGTTGCTATGATTAGTGGTTTACCCGATTGATAAACTCGGTTGCGGGACTGAGGCCACCGATAACAAAAATGGTATATTTTGAGGGCAGATTTTTGGACTTAGTTCGAGACATGAGACATGATCCCAAATCAATTGATCTAGGTGAAGAACAACGAATTGACTGAGCTTAGTTCGGGATACATGCCATTATCCCAAATCAATTGATATAGGCGAACCATGCTAGTTTCATATAATTACTTCGCACTCATATTTAAATTAGAACAATATCAATAAGTAATATAGCATTTTCAACAATCTAGAGTAGTCGGAGCAGCAAGTATACCAACTTGGTACCAACAAGCAGAACATGTATCTTTTGTATTTTGGTGGATCATTTGTGTTCTGGTAAACGTTGATTGAAGTCCAAGAAGAGACCGTCTCATCGAGATCAGGCAAGACTGCCTGGATGCCATCCGGATGTGGTCGTGTCCCTTTCTCCAGACATAAACGGTACTCTTCATCTTACTGGACACCGGCTAAAAAAATCTTACAGGACACAAACCGTGCTATTGATGAATTTTCGATCACATCAGACACAAACATGCAATGAATTCTGGAGCTGAATCATGACCTTGGCAAGAGGCTTAGGGTACTCCACATAGTTGCAGGCTTCCTTGGCTAACTAAGCGGTTTCATTTTATGCCAAAAACTTGTAGATTAATAACAGAAATAATGTAGTACTTGTCAATATGTGTGAGAAGATACCATAGGCCAACATATGCATATCACATTCGATGTGAAGAGAAAACACGTGAAAAAGCAATAAGCATTAATCTCACACAGGATGGATCAAGAAACAAATTAATCCGTGCTGTTCGACAGCTCCAATTAGCGGTTCATAAAGAAAAAATAATCAGGATTTGGGGCTCACATGTGGGTAAGGGGAAAGAATCCCCATTAATCTTGGCCACCGCACGGCAAACTTATCACTGAAGCGCGCCAACGCAAAGGAATATTTATAACTTTTTAAACTAATCTAGTCGAGCTTGACCTAAGGGCCGCCCTACATGAGCTACCCCTGCATCTATTCCATACACCGTCCCTCATAATCCAACTCGCTTTTAATAGTATTTTCTTCAGAATGCATAAACATACTTTTTTAGTACACACGAAAATTGACTTGAGCCACATAACCTTTTTAAAATTACAAACATTTTTTAACTTGCAAACACTTTTACAATTACATGAACACATTTTAAAAAAGGGTGATTTTTGTGGAAAAAAATGTGGACGATATTTCAATACATAAACTCTTTTTGAAAAACAATAAACATTTTAAAATGCAAGGGCACTTTTTTAAAATCACTTATTTTTTTAGAAAGCACGAACACATTTTAAATTACACAACCATTTTTTAAAGCATACAGACACTTTTTAAATTATATAACCAGATTAGTGGGAAAATACTAACCACTAATTCTATAGCATCCACGTAAATATAATCTCTCTGTTGAACTCAGCATGCGTGCAAGCTAGCGTTAACACGTAAGTTGATAGCTGGAAGAAATCAGCCGCCTCGCTGGCGTCGTATCGACAGTTCCAGTCTTCCAGACGACTATGAAGAACCCAAATAATAAAACAAACAGTTATATCCATCCCCCCAAACCCCCGATAAGCAGCAGGCACTCCCACCCGCCTTGGGACGTGCCACCTCTGCCGGCTGCGCCCACCTCGGCGCCCCTTCTGCATCCATCCCCGCCGCCGGCAGCAACCTCGTCGGAGCTCCGCCGGAGCACGATCTCGCGCGCCCTCTCTCCTTTTCCCTTTTATTCCTCCCGTTTCATCTACCTTCCCCCAGCCGCCCACCCACATGAACCGGCCATGGCCGCCCCAAGTCGACGCCAACCGCCGGCGGCGGCGTCTACGAAGAGCTCGCGCCACCGGATACGCGGCCTGCGCCGTCACCATCCGGCAGGATCCGGTGGAGCCTCGTCGGAGCACCACCTCGCGCCCTGTAATAGATGGTCAAATGTTCTCTTTTGCACACGATTATTGGTTAGCTGGGTTGGACGCCCCCTTTTGAATTCAATGTCAGCCAGGTTGCGGTTCGTGTTCGCATCGTTGTTTGCCAGATTTGTTTGATGGGCTGAGGCCCATGTTAGCTAGATGAGTCATACCAGGCTTCGTTGGGACAGTGAGGGATAAATTTTCCTCTGCTCGAACGACGTACGAACAGATCCTAAAAAAAAAAGAACGACGTACGAACCATACGGACAATGGAAACTTGACGGTGGAAACAAAAACGGACCAAATTACGGAGGTAAGAAGCAATAGCCCTTTTATTAGTAGGTATAGATATAGAATAGATAGATATAGATATAGATATAGATATAGAAAAGGGTCAAAACACTAAATTTTGCCGGTCGGAGGGTACCCTCAATATTCCAAACGCGAATTTATGTGCCTATGCCTTAATCATTGTTAGCTACACCTAGCGCTAGCTATCACCGGTTCATTCACCACACAAATCGAGCGTGGACCAAACTAAAGCCAACGTTGGGGCCGCCTACGGAAAAGGCAGATCACGAAAGAGGAAAGCACAGGACACTGTAGCATGTCTGTGACGAAACGGAAGGGGGACGCCATCGACGGAAATAGGGTATCGTGGTCGCTCCACAACAGTACACGCAGCCGTGTGGATTGGATCGCAGCAGCTAGCAGCACCCTACTTACTATACTAGTTGCTGATACAATGAACCAGCTAGCAAGTTCACGAGGTGTGACAGAACAGACAACAGAGAGAGAGAGAGAGAGGGAGACTAGACCCCTGACCACCTACGTGCACGGCACATCGGTCTCGAACGGGCAAAGCGCCGGTCACGCGGACGGGATGAGATACGGCGGCAGAGACCGGCCAGTGAAATGCGACGGTGTGACGCGAGCGCCGCGCGCCGCTGCTGTTCATGCAGATATGCTGAGATCGACGGCATGGTAGGCGAGACGGCTAGCATGGACTATACACAGCTCGTGCATATGCATGCATGCGATCGATCGGGTACGTAGTACCGCGCCAGCTAGTTTCCTGATCGGGTTATCGTTGATCGTCATGATATAACCTAGCTAAAACCCGCTCGCCAGATCTGTGGATGCCGACGCCACCCTCTTCCTTCTACGTTCCTCCTCAGCTAGTGTCTCTTGTGATTTCTCCGTCTGCTTGGACTGCGTTCCTTGAGCTCTTTGGTGAAACTTGTTACCTGTACTTTTTTAGATCATCCGTTACCTGTACTTGACCTGCTGTGCCTTCGAACTTGGTCTGTAAGCTATTGGTGGTTTGTTGGATGACGTTGCCGTTATGACTTTTGTTTATAAAGTCGGGTATGCTGCATTTTCCATAAAAAGAGATTTTAATGTAGTGCATATAGATTAGATTTTTTAAAAAGTCAAACTTTACGAACTTTGACCAAGTTTGTAGAGAAAAACATATCTAGAATACCAAATACATGTCATTAGACACATTACAAGGCGTACTTTCATATTGTATATATTTAGTACCGTACATATAAACAGTTTTCTTTGTAAACTTGGTCAAAGTTTGTAAAGTTTGACTTTTCCCAAAATCTATACGCAGTACATTATGGAGCGGAGGGAGTACAACCATATCAAGAAAATAAAAATGAGCACGCGTACGAATGATAGTTATGTTAAGTTTGTAAAGTTTGATTTTTCACAAAATCTATATGCCCTACATTATCAAGAAAATAAAAATGAGCACACATACGAATGATTGATATGTATATATGCATGTGAAATTTTGTACGGAGAGTAATTATATGCGAAATACATAAAGATCAAGAATTGTAAGCTTAGGAAGCATCGTGTTGGTGTAACTTGTAGACCAGAATAACTTGGTGTGAAAAAAAAAAGAAGTTTTCAAGTTTGTAGCAGCAGTAACTTGCCGACCAGGATAGACGTGAAGTTTGTCAAAATTATTTTATTATTTGCAAAGTAAAGAAAAACACACCAACTACCAGCTCAAAAAAAAAACTCACCAACTGCGAAGGAACCATATACACACAGCAAGTTAGTGTAGCTTGTAGACCAGAATAACTTAGTGTGTAAAAGGAAGTTTTCAAGTTGTAGCAGCAGTAACTTGTACAACAGAACTGACCGTTTGTCCCTAAACTTAATACGCGCTGCAGTAAATTGTACACCAGAACTGACCGTTCGCCCCTAAACACAATACACGCGTGTTTCTACTTGTCCTCTGCACTTATTCTTACATAAGTTTTCAAATTTGTAGGTGATTTTTTTGCCAGATTGCAAATGTGGTGCCCATGTCGTACCGTAGTCATACTAAAAGCCAGGGGCGGACCCATGATGAAAACTGACCGGGGGGCCCCCATCTATGGAATACTCAACGAACACGTTTTCACGGTCTTATAAACGTCTGCTACCTACAGTCATTCTGTCATTGTATTGTTTAAAAAAAAAGACAGTAAGTTGGATTTTCTAGGCTCCGTAAAAAAAGATTCAAAGACAATAATGTGGCAACCACCACCAAAAAACATAGTATTAATCTCTGTGAGCCGCTGAGCACTAATTCAGGTTTCTAGCTACTAGCAAAAGGAAAATCCAATTGTTGGTAATTGATTTTCGTATGACTAGATTTATTTCACATCATGTTTTTTAAGACAATATGACTTGTTGTTAGTTCCACTTGACGTGGATTCTGTTGTATATTATTTTGTTGATTTTATTTAATAATTACCTACTAAATAGTATTGAATGAGTATATTTCTTCCTATGGTTACACGTGTGTTGCACGTGCATGATTACTATGTGATGAAAATAATCGATTTTTTTGCCCATGCCTTTCTATGTACGTCTGCTACCTACAGTCATTCTGTCATTGTATTGTTTTCTTCTACTATTTTTGTTGTATATTACTACATGAGTTGGTATGTGGTATTTGATACTACAGTCAGTTGGTGTGAAATCCCCCAATTTTTGGTTAATCTAGGCAGTCAAAATAAGTTCAGTCTGTAGTCTGTACACTTGTTAAACCAGTTTTAACTGAACTTGTGCAAGCATTAAATCTACGATATTTCAAGTCTCTTGACAAAAAATATATTACATAGAAATAGTTTCATCCTATTGTTGTACAAATCCGAGTATGAGGTGTATTTGTGGTACTTTGAAGTGTAAAAATTGCAGCAATAACATTCTTCTGTTTTGCTGTTGCAACAAGAGAATAAGAATGAGATGCGGAGCCACATGGAATGCTTGGACGAATTAATAAGATGCCAAATCTTGGAAACCAAATTATGTGTATGTAGTTGTTTTGCATCGAAAATATGTTCATATTGTTGGGAATACTGTAGTTGATTTCACCAGTCATGTGTCAGTTATTTGGTCTGAAACTATAGTTCAAGATTAGTAATTATTTGGTCTAAACATACAATTCATTTTCATGTCTTGTTGTATAGTTCTCTCCACAGAAAGAGTTCCTGGAGGTTAATTATTAGAAGTGATGATATATGTATGGCAGCTAATGGATGCCATTATCAAGTCTTAGTTTCTGAATTTTGTTTTGGCAGACATACTCTTTGTTTGATACAATATATCTAAAGATCCATTTTTGCACACTTTTCAAATAAGCTCTTCACTCTTGTGTGTATGGTCAAACAATGCACTTCAAATAATTATGTTAGTGTCTCGGGGATAGTTAACAAAATGGTTTACTTATAATCCTAGATAATCCCCATTCATTATGTTTGTCACATTTCCATTTTATTTCTTTTGGGAATAGCACATATCATATTTCTTTTTTGTATTTTCTATAGTTTTTTGAATTTAAAAAGGTGTAGATGAACAAAACCAACAGAAAAGGGAACTAAATAAATAATTGTGAAAATCAAAAAATGGATTGAATTGCGGAGACGTGCGTTGCACGTGCATGCTTACTAGTTTTTACATAAGTTTTCAAATTTGTAGGTGATTTTTTTTGCCAGATTGCAAATGTGGTGCCCATGTCGTACCGTAGTCATACTAAAAGCCAGGGGCGGACCCATGATGAAAACTGACCGGGGGCCCCCATCTATGGAATACTCACGAACACGTTTTCACGGTCTTATAAACGTCTAGCACTTTTCATCCATAAAAAACTGTTTAGCACTTTTCTCATAAATGGTAAGATAGTTCATCTACGTTCCGCATTCTAAACAAAAGATACTTCATCCAATATTAACACGGCAAGCTTTTCCACTAAACTGAACAAACCTTACAAAAAGACTTTATATCCCAATATTTCATATGTAGCAAAAGAGAAATTTGCCTTTCACATAAATGCCAACAAAAGATACTTTATCCAATAGTAACATGACAAGTTTACCACTAAACTGAACATATCTTACAAAAAGTCTCTATATCCAAATAGTTTCATATGTTGCAAAAGAGAATATTTGTCTCTAAGATAAATGACGTTATCTGCAAAGAGAAAACACATGTTAGTACTGGCCATTTAAGTACTAATGGAGATGGTAAATATAGAAAAGGTGTAAGGTATTAGACCATTGCATTTCTCCCACGATCAACAATCACTTCGTTAAACTCACAAAAAAATAACAATCACTTCGTTAGTAATTGTGTCCAGCAGCTCCTTCTCCACGAAGCAAATTAGGATATGGCTCAAATAAGCATCACCAAGTTTGATACGTAAATCATTCTTTAATGGTGTCCCTAAACAAATAGCAATAGGCTTTGTGCTCCATCTTGTTGTATCTCTAGCCAATTGAAGTACTAACTGTAAAAATCTAGATACAAAGTATGCTAGTAGTTGCAGGCTAGCAGGCGAGCACACAAGTACTACTCCCTCCATCACAGTTTAAAGGGCGTATCTTCAAAACCAGATTTTTTTTCACAATTAGAGGGAAACAGGGTGCAGGTCATTAATTAGCCTATTAACTGCATCGTTTTGGGAGGAATTAGCCCGCTGAAATTACTCCTTCCGCTTGCCTTCCTGGTGCGCATGCATGGTGTGAACTGAAACTTTAGGTGGAGGTGTGAATCGGTTTTGTTTGCATGCATGGTTGTGCGAGGCCTTTTGCATGGCTGTTTCCTTCTTTTACTGGACGGGGAGGTTACTATGCGTTTGTTTGGCGATTAATTAGGCGCATATCCTTAACTACCGCAGCTCCAGTGCATCCGTTATTCCTGCCAATCGCTAGCAACCTTGGGCCCAGAGAGATGTGAGGTACGCCCTTTAAACTGTGATGGAGGGAGTAGTAATAGAATGGCTTGCCGGATTGAATTGCAAAGAAAATTCCCAAATAGTACAAATTAACCTACCAGTCGTGTCTCTTTCGTGTATATCTCCAGGATATTGACGGTCACAGCCGCTTCTCCTTGGTAAAAAAGATCTCATATTAATGTGCAATATTCAAGAGATATATGAAAAATATAAACTTTTATTAATGGTTGAGATCTACAGCCGTCCATTGGGAGTGAGTGAGACGATCTGCTCCACCCACACTTGTCATCATGCCAAAAAACAATGTGATGCTTAAAATTTGCAATCAAAAAGACAGGCGTATATCTTTTGTGCATATCTCCGGGATATTGACGGTCACCGCCGCTTCTCCTTGGTAAAAAAGATCTCATATTAATGTGCAATATTCAACTTATATATGAAAAATATATACTTTATTAATGGATGAGATCTCCAGCCGTCCATCAGGAGTGAGTGAGACGATCTACTCCACCCACACTTGTCATCATGCCGAATACACACGTGACACTTGAAATTTGAAGAGAAAAGATATACACCATTAATTGAATATATATGATCAAGATATACGAAGATATACACAACATTAATCGAAGATATACAAAGAAAAGATATATTGCATGAACGGATGAAAACTCCAGCAGACGCTCGGAGCGAGATGAGCAACACCAAGAGCAGGTGTATGGCTGCGGCACAAAACAATTTGATGTGGAAAACAGTAACCACATCTCCTCGAAAGAAGAGATCTTGTGTTAATGCATAATATTCATGAGATATACGTAAAAGATATGATACATTAATCGATGAAAATCTCTAGCAGTCCGTTGAGAGCAAGTCAGACAAGTCGTCCGCTCCACCCACACTTATCACCATACTGAAAACACATGTAACGGTTGTAATTCAAAAGAGAGGAGACACCTAGTTGTATTTTTTTAGATCTCTATACTTTTGTGTCTATCTCTAGGAAACTGACGGTCGCCGCCACTTCTCCTCGGTAAAAAAGATCTCATATTAATATGCAATATTCAAGAGATACTCCAGCCGTCCATTGGGAGTGAGCGAGACGATTTGCTCCACCCACACTTGTCATCACGCCGAAAACGCATGTGACACTTAAAATTTGGAAGAGGAGAGGCAAGGAGTATATCTTTTTCGATATCTCCAGGATATATAAAAGATGTACACCATTAATCGAATATATACGACCAAGATATACTCCATCGATCGAAGATATACACAACATTAATTGAAGATATACGAAGAAAGATATACTACATTAATCTTTGAAATCTCAGGCGGCCTGGGCCGGAGCGAGATGAGCCCGCTGCACGCACACACACTTGGCACGCACCGCCCCTGCGCCGAGCACACGTGTACGGCCGCAGCACATAAACAAACGGGCGAGGAAACACAAGGAGAAAAAGAGGAGAGAGGTGGTGGTGACGGCGAGGGAGCCGCAGCCCGACCCCTTTATACATAGAAGATATACTTCATCAATCGAGATATATCGTTTATGTATATATCTCCAAGATATATGAAAGATATATATAGAAGATATACTCCATCAATGGAAGATATATCGTTTATGTATATATATCCATGATATATAGAAGATATACTTCATCAATCGAAAATATACACAACATTAATCGAAGAAATCCCCCGCAACCCCACGAGAGTGGGATGAGCCGCTTCCTCCCCACTTGACATGTGCTGGCCCCACAATGAGAGCACGTGTGTTGCTGCTAAACAAAACAATTGGTATGGGGAACAGTAACCGCCTCTCTTGAAAGAAAAATCTTGTATTAATGTGCAATATTCGAGAGATATATAGAAAAGATATGCTCCATTAATAGATGAAATCTCCCGCAGTCCGTCGGGAGCAAGTGAGACAACCAACCCGCTCCACCCGGCCGTGCATATATATGTATATGTATGTATGTATGTATGTATATATATGAGGCGTTGGCCAACCCTAGCCATTACGAACATATCATATCTGCTCCACGCGCGTCGCCCCAGTCGTTCCCTTTGCTGCTGCCGGCGGCGACTCCATTCCGTTCACCGCGTACACGGTTGACGGGAGGAGACGCCTCAGAAACCCCACCTCTCCGGATCCTGTACCGGAGAGGGGCGATTAAGCTTTTGGGGAGCGACTACGCGACTGCTCGCCTCCGATCGACTACTTCCTCCACATCTGCATCTTCTTCCTCATCACCATGTCCAGCGATGCCGAACGTGCCGCCGCCGAGAAGCTCGAAGCCGAGAAGAAGGCCACCGAGGACGCCGCCATGGCCTCTGCCGGGCCTACTGGAGGGTATAACTCGTTTGTCCCGCTCCTATTGATTTTTGTTTTAGCCATATGCTATTGTTATACGTAGATGGATCTGCTATTAGCGTAGTATATGCTTGCATGATCGAATAACAGCATGTGCTTATTTCTGTCAATGACATGCTAGTAACTTATCCGTGGATTAATTTAGTCGAAAAACCGCATATTTACTCAGCGAAGACAAGGAGTATATCTTCAGTGTATATCTCCAGGATATGTAAAATATGCACACAATTAATGAAATACTCCATATACGAACAAGATACACTCCATCAGTCGAAGATATACACAACATTAATCGATCGAAGATATACACCACATTAATCGAAGATATGCATGAAGAAAGATATATTGCATTAATCGGTAAAATCTCGAGCGGCCCGGCCCGCTTCAGGCACGCACACTTGGCACGCACCGCTCCCGGCTCCAAGCACACGTGTGCGGCCGCTGCACAGAAACAAACGGCGGAGGAAACACAAGGGGACAAAGGCGAGAGAGGGTGGTGGTGACGGCGAGGGAGCCCGACGGAGGGCCGGAGGCGCCTACAAAAGGGCACGCCCGTCGCCGCAACTCACCACCACCACCACCATCATTTCTCTCGCTCGCTTCAGCCTTCAGGTCATATGCCCCGCCTGTTCCCCTTGGACTAATCAATCCAGTGATCCCCGCCCGCGGTTGTGGTCCGTCCGTCGGGCCTGCTTGCGGTTGGTTGGTTGGTCCGGGCGCCGGTCCCTCCCTCCCTCCCCCCCCTCCGCCCGTCCTCCTCGTCGTCGTCGCCTAGTGGAGGTGGAGCCAGTCACCCACCTGCTCCTCCCTCGTC
>NC_057796.1:486137237-486145976 GCF_018294505.1 Triticum aestivum
CGAGGCCGGCCGGCGGAGGCGCCAGAGGTCGCTTTCCCCCCGCGCCCCACCCCACGGATCACCGCCACCGGTCAGTCACTCCCCCTCCCCCTCTCCTCCCCTCTCTGCTCTCGGTTGGAATTTCTTGTAATTTGGGCGCGCCGCCGCTCTGTTCCGCGAGCCGGAGGGGCGCTGCTCTGCTCTTCTTGGTTTCTGCCGGCCTGCCTCTGCTCTGTCGCCCTTCTTTCGCCGGCCGGCCGGGGATATACTGCTCCGTAAAGTCGTCCAATTTGATTTTATTCCGCCCGGCCCGGGGTAAAATACTGCTTCATTGATACGCCCACCTCCGCGAATATACTTCTTCTTCTGCTCCTAAAAGGGGCTAGATTTTGGGTTTGATTTGATTTTCACGGGACGAATTCGTCGAGCTTTCCAAAACCAATCTCCTCGTCTTCGTGTTGACCGCCGAAACAGAGGATTCTTCTTGGACCTCCTTCCCCACACCCGAAACAACACAAGGAATCGTTCGTGCTTCCGGCCTTCTAGAAGCTCCACACACCAAAAAATCTCCCCCGGGTCTGGTCAACGAGCCACCAGAACCTCACACACAGTCCCCGCGTCCACTGTCGAATGTCGCTCCGATTCGCGCTCCCACGGTCACCATGCTTCGCGCGCGATCCGTACTATATTCTCCCCTCTCCTGCTCCGGTTCGTTCAGGCAGCGGCAGCGGCACCTTTGGGTCAGTTCCCACGGCCACCCACCCACCTGCACCGGCCCGTTCCTACTCCGGCCTGCTCGTCGTCGTCGACACCTGGAGCAAACACATTCTTATCTTGGGCATCATCTGCCCATGTCTGCGCACTTCGCCTGTCGATTTGCTTCCCTTTTTGGGGCTGCTACTAGGTCAGTTAGTCGGGTCTTGTCACATTTACTCCCCTCTTTCGCCGCTCGCCCATTCCTGTCTAGTCCGTTTCGTATACCCACTCCATCTCCATCCATCCGCCCCTGTCTTTCTTCCTTTCTATCTATGTTCTTCGCTCGCGAGCTCTGTTTTTCTTTGTCGGTGCCGAGGTCCATCCCTACCTGAACAAAATCGATAGGCATTTCTTTTTGGTTTCGTAGGATTCCACTGTATGGAACTATGTATGGATAGATGATTCGTCGAATATTTCACCAAAAAAGAAACGTTTCTATATGAATGCTAGCACTATTGCCTAGAGACGTGCATACAACAATTGCTGCTAGGGAGGGAGGGATGCTACTGCTAGAGCGAGTGGTGGACACTGCTATTACTTTCCTATTATGTCCACTCACCGATGCTAGAACGGTAGGCTAGCTGCTTTTACCACAAAAAGAATCATACTGTATACTGTATATCTGAGAGGCTTCTGCTCTGTGCTATCAAAAATGCCAAAGATGTTGCTGTGCTGTTCCTTTTCTTTTATGGAAGGGGCCTGTTTCTTAGTTTGCATCGCCAAATTTTGCGAGAATCATGCTACTGTATCCGGGAGGGGTTTTAATCCCTCTCTGCTGTGAGAAATGCCGATGACGGTGCGCTGTTTCTATCTTTGATTGATTGCTGAAGGGGACTGTTTCCTAGTTTCTGTTGGAAGATTTTGCGTTGTGGATCTATCAGTTGTAGCAAGACTGTAATCAGACTATGCCTGGCGTGGCGTTTCCTGTCAGTATATGCTTTAGCTTTGCTAGATTGTCTTTATGTTGCAATCCTTGGGTTTGTTAGTGGTATCTATGCTGCAAAAGGTGAGGATCAATGCCCCTCCCTTTGCTGGGATTCTGATCTGGTATTTTCATTAGTAAACGCTGCGTGGGAAAGTGAAATCTCAGGCTTGTCGATGTTTCCACAGATGGCATGCAGAGTGGCCATGGTTTTCCATGGTTTTGTTAGTCAGCTTTCTTTGGTAGGTATACTGTGGGGAATACCATTGTTCTGTTTTTTTTCTTGGTCTACCGGGTCGGTCACTTTTCGTATCCGGTTATTTTATTTTGTCAGAGTTGATTCGTCGTTCGTACGTGCAATCTTATGTTGTTTGTTGGAAGATTACTGCATTTTAGTCGGATATTCATATTCTGTCGGTGATAAAGTTTGAAGTTGTTCAAGAATGTCTTAACATTCTGATGCCTCTCTCTTTAGACTGCACTGTCGGTTCTTTGGTGTCCACTTCAGTTCGTGGTTAGACAAAACCGCGAAATCTTTTGACTCGCCGTTCTCTTTGAATTCACTGCCACTTGATTTGAATTGGCAACACCGCAATGCCTTCAGCTCTTCTCCTATAACTGGCCTCACAGATTTGCTTGCTCACTCACACACATTTCCTCTGTTTTATCCTGCAGAACAGGTGATAGAGCCAGGATTCTGCCAGCACAAATGACGATCTGTAGCTGCGAGGAGACTATCAATGAGTTCGAGATGTTGACGCGCGATGCTGCGCGCGTGCAGCTGGATACGCTGAAAAGGATCCTTGAGGCGAATGCCGGTGCTGAATACCTGAGGCAGTTTGGCCTCGATGGGAGGACCGATGCCGCTAGCTACAAATCTTGCATCCCGTTGTGTGTGCACAGCGACGTTGAACCGTTCATCCAGAGGGTTGCTGATGGTGATAGCGCACCAGTGGTGACCGGGAAGCCCATCACCTCCCTCTCCCTCAGGTACTCATCGCCTTCGGATGTGTTATCTTGTTGTCCTATGGAAGTAGATTTCCGTAACCTGTTTTCCTATTTTTATGCAGTTCTGGTACGACGCAGGGAAAGCCTAAGTTCCTGCCATTTAATGATGAATTGCTTGAGAACACACTTCAAATATTCCGTACTTCGTACGCATTCAGGAACCGGTAAGGATCTCCATTTTGTTATTGCGCTCAAGAACAACTGCAGCTTCTGATTTTCAAACTAATCTTGCTGGTCAAGTCCGGCAGAAACTTTTGTTGTTTATACATTACTGTGACGCGTGTGATTAAGTGTAGCTTGGGTTCTGAATTTCTTCCATGCATCTGAAAATTTTAGAATAATATTGTGTTTTGTTATTACAGTGAATACCCTATCAGCGAAGGAAAAGCCTTGCAGTTTGTTTATGGTAGCAAGCAAGTCTTGACGCCTGGTGGCATCCTTGCTACAACTGCAACAACAAACCTGTACCGGAGTCAACGCTACAAGGAAGGGATGAAGGATATCCAGTCTCAGGGCTGCAGCCCCGACGAAGTCATCTTTGGCCCTGACTTCAACCAATCCTTGTACTGTCACTTGCTCTGTGGGTTGATATACTCAGATGAGGTCCATTCCGTGTTCTCGACGTTTGCTCACAGCCTAGTGCATGCATTTCAAACATTGGAGGAGGTTTGGGAGGAGCTATGTGCTGATATAAGAGATGGTGTTGTTTCAGAGAAAATCACAGTACCATCAATTCGCGAGGCTGTTTCAAAGATTCTGAAGCCCAACCCTGAGCTTGCTGACTCGATCCACAAGAAGTGTGCGGGCTTGAGCAACTGGTATGGTGTGATCCCGGCACTGTGGCCCAAGGCAAAGTACGTGTATGGCATCATGACAGGGTCCATGGAGCCGTATCTGAAGAAGCTGCGGCATTATGCTGGGCACTTGCCACTGATCAGTGCCGACTATGGCGCCTCTGAAGGATGGGTTGGTTCTAACATCGACCCCACGGTGCCGCCTGAGCAGGTGACTTATGCTGTTCTGCCGCAGACTGGTTATTTTGAGTTCATTCCTTTGGAGAAACCAACAGGGGAGGAGACGGAGAACAGTGCAGCTATTCATTACATCGAGTCGGAGCCGGTTGGGTTAACTGAAGTTGAGGTTGGCAAAATCTATGAAGTTGTGCTGACTACCTTTGCAGGTACATTCCTTCTCTTGGCTATTTGTTCTGACACTTAGATTAATGGTGGGGTAAATATAGCTATTAAGGACAACAATATAAATTTTCATCATGTGTTCTCCTTTTGCGCTTGTCACCTGAGTCAGATATCTTATCTCGTAACGATTATTAGAAGCACCTAATCTAGTGGTTCTTGTGGTGTGTAGTTTTCAGTGTAAATTCAGACTTATTAGCCATGTCCCTACAAATTTGAAACACAGTTGCTCTGTATGCATCAAGGTTGTGGATTAAGCACGTGGGCAAGTAATTATCGCTAACGTTTCTTGTCCACTCATTGCTGCATTCATTAGGGGTAGCATCAAACAGCATAAGCCAGCCAGTGCGTCCTAATCTTGGTCTATATCAGCTTTACCAGACTCAACAATCACATCGCGTCATTAATTAATTCAGCTAGTACATATCTGTCAAGAGCAACTTTGGACATTCCTTGCTCAGGAAATAGTGAACTTTAGGTGTAGAATTTTGATCCTTCTCTTTTAAAGCATATGATTTTAATTTTGATCTCTGAATACTACTATTAGTCTATTTACAATCCCTTCTCTGCTCTGTTGCTGCAGGCCTATATCGCTACAGACTAGGAGATGTGGTGAAGATAGCGCGCTTCCACAACTCGACGCCGGAGCTCCAGTTCATCTGCCGCAGGAGCCTGGTGCTGAGCATCAACATCGACAAGAACACCGAGAAGGACCTGCAGCTGGCTGTCGAGGAGGCGGCCAAGCTGCTGGAAGGGGAGAAGCTGGAGCTCGTGGACTTCACGAGCTACGTGGAGAAGTCGAGTGACCCGGGCCGCTATGTGATTTTCTGGGAGCTGAGCTCTGAGGCCACAGACGATGTTCTGAGCGGGTGCGCTAACGCCCTGGACCTGGCATTCCTCGACGCGGGCTACATGGGGTCGAGGAAGATCAAGACCATCGGGCCGCTCGAGCTCCGGGTCCTGCGGAAGGGCACATTCAGGGAGATCCTGCTCCACTTCCTGACCCTAGGAGGCGCGGTGAGCCAGTTCAAGACGCCCCGGTTCGTGAGCCCGGCCAACGGCAAGGTGCTGCAGATACTGAACCGGAATGTCGCCAAGAGCTACTTCAGCACCGCGTATGGGCTATGACAGAAGCAAGAATAATTGCCTGCTGCTAGATTTAGCAGGGGCGTGTAATTACCTTTCTTTTTCTGTTCTTTTCCTTTTTTTTGCTGGTACCTTTTAGTAGTCTCCTCAAGAAGGAACCGTTTGTTTTAGTCTGTTGGAATAATGTTTTCTTTCTTATGATCAATCTGGTGCCAAGGCTACTGAGCTAGAATCTATGTAAATTGCCGCAGTTGTAGCGAAAGGTATGAAATGAGGAAAAAGAAAGAAAACTGGTGTTGTTAATTTGCCTGACTTGTGATGCTGTGCACAGAGTGCATTACACACTCCAAAGTAAATTCAGCAATATATGTTTCCAGAGCTGGTCATCAAGTGTTTGAGAACAGCATCTCAGTTTAATTCTTCTCTTTTCAGCCCCAGGCATGTAATCCTGCAGAAACCATTTCATTCACCATTGAACTATATGTATGCTTTGTAATTTACATGCAGAAGTGGTTTGAGCAAAACAGTAAAAATAAGTCATCCCACACGGAGGACATGAGCAGCAATATACTCCTTCCGTACCAAAATATAAAACGTTTTTGTAGTTCAAATTAAGCTGCAAAAATGTATATATTTTGGTACAGAGGTAGTAGTTTACTGGTTAACATTGATTCCCGTAGCTCTGTTGTTTTACACTTTAGCAGCACTTAGTCTCTGGCTTAGGATCGTCCCAAGATGGTTGGGATGTAGCTCATAGAGAAACAGAGAAACACCAGCTCTGATTAAGAGATGGAAAAGGATTCAGGAGGACCAGATAATCTGCTGGTGACCTATACATATAGCAATAGGAAATCAAGGTGGTGAATAATCATCTTTACTTGCCTATTAACCTTAGCACAAAACCATTTTCATGCACACTGTCATCGAATAAACCACTGTCGTCGCCGCGGCAATGGTCGTGTGCCAAAGATGATCCTTGGGCCGTCGTGATGCCCCTCCTTTCCGCTCCTCTCACAAGCCGTTGCCCCATAGGATTCCAGGAACCCTTAGGGGCCACCCCAATGATACATTGTACTGTACACATTTCTTGTGAAGTTTAAGTCCAAATTTTTTATGTTATTTAATGAATTGTTTATTATTATGAGGACAACCCGATTTCTTGTAAATGTTTTGGGTGTGTCACTTATTATTTATTATTTTATTTAATGAATTATTTAAATATACTGTTGATCGCCATAAAGTATATTTTTTGCAATGTTTATGATTTCAGGAAGAAATACCATGGAAGACTACAAAACCTTGCCAAAGGGTAACCCTGGGAGGCACCCAATGGGTGTGCGTGCCCCACCAGTGGTGTCAACCTCCCTGCAGTCGTAGGGCCTATCCTAATTTTCTCACATATTATTCCATCACTGCCACCTCAAGATGTTCGTGGAACATAGGAGAAACGTTTCCAGATTGCTTCTCCGGCGCCTAGCTGGAGCCTGGAGGGGGTATTCACCACCGTTCTTGATGAAGATCATCTTTAATCTTCTCCGTGATGAGGTGTAAGTAGTCCACCTCCAATCCTATTGGTTTGTAGTGGTAGTAGCTATGTAGCAATCTTTCTTATGGTGCTACATGTCTAGATCATATGAGTTGCCTATCATAATTACGACCATCTATGTAACTTTTGTGGTGGATCTTTTGCTATGTGATGATGAATTTCACTGTGAGTTTTTTATAATGGTTATAAGATTTATTTACACCACATATATATGTCTCCATTTGATTAGTCTATCTTTGGTCAGTTTAGATGAAAGGACAATGTGGGGAACAATGTGCATTATATGCAGTTCTGATGGGTTTGACACTCTAAGGGTAGAAAGAGGGTTGCGAGTCTATACAAAAGATGAGGTGCAAGGTAGGTGGAATATGTTCTCAACGGTATGCCATCATGCTCATTGCAATGTGATATTGAAAGTGCATTTAATCCCCAAGGTGGGTTTTGATAATTCATGCCAATATATCTCAAGGTACTAATAACTACTTCTAGCATATTTCAAGTAATGTTATGTTAGGCACAACTTGGGAATGGAAGGTGGCCCCTAAAAAGGCTTAAAGACAAGTGTTGGACAAGCCAGAGGATTCAACATTTTCATTTTAGTGATCCAAGAGAACATTGAGTACATAGGCATGCCAATACTACCAAAAGGGGGCGAGGATGTGATAATGAGCCTTTTGCTCCATGTGCTTAAGATCAAACTCCAAAACTCCGCAAAATTCTTCAAGATTTCCACCATATCTACCTAGTTCCAATTCAACTCAGTATTTTTAAGCACTTCCACTTAGAACCACCTAATAAACTGGATATAGCCTTTCCACCAAACACTGATCATTCGGAGACTCCACCATTCCATTCGGAGCCATCGAAGCAACATGGTAAACCTTTTTGTTACTACCCCAAAAATTCCGAGAAAACAAGTCGGAACTTCCGAAGTGTTAATAGAGAGTTTGCCCCTACTAAAGTGATCACTTTGGATCCATCGATCGATTTCATTCAGACCGACCAATGCATCTAAAAGTTGTCACCTTTATTCACTCCGGAGCCACCGAGCAATCCAGTCGAAGCCTTTAAGATGTGCAATAAAGTGAGTAACGCTAAGATTTCTGATCCTACCTATATATACCTCAACCTATCCCACCAGTTCAACTCGAAGCAAAATCCACTTCCATCATATGTTCTGAGAGAGAACTCCACCTTCTTGTGCTTATTTCAAAGGGCTCTCCACTCGAACCACCCAATCAAACCCTTTCAGATCCAATCCCCTCTTTAATGTTGAGATTACCAATTACCAATTACTTTGTAAACCATGATGCAATATTTCCCTAGTTGCCTTGATTATATATTCTAGTTGATACTTTTTAAAACTGCAAACAAACTAAGTGCTTTTAGCATAAATCAATTTTTGACCAGAAAGTAGGTGTTTTTGCCATTTGTATCTCTATTGTTGTTATACATCATTTTGGCCATATTTAGTTGGGAAAATGTGCACCATTTTTGAAATTGTTAGTTTGTTGTTCCATGGCATAAGAAAGAGTAAATGCTAGCATGGCATTTTCGAATGGACATATGGCAAGTCTTAGTTTTCGCGTGTCTCAAAATTTGCCATTACCTTTGATACCTCTAGTAGCTCACTATCTCTTGCTACAAACCCTTGTAATTTAGGACCACACACTTAGATACCAATAATAGGAGGTGTAATCACCGCACTCCCTACAAATTAGAATAGAAGGATGCATCTTCTTAGACATGTTGCCTGAATTGCTAACAAAGCTTTGATTTGCATTTTATCAGTCTCATATGCATGGATACCTCGGAGTCATGACAGACATTGTCATGCTAGGATGATCCACTAAAGGAGGGGACATGATGAGATGTATGAATAGAATTGAGCGACCGACTACATCGACTCCAATTCGTCTACGGTGATCTTCAACAAGTCTAATCTTATATGACTCATGACCTACATCTTGTCATTTTTCCAGAGTGTTTTGGAAAATTTGACTTATAGCTACCTTAGCTATCGTGTTCCCTTAAAGTGAGATTGTATTTTCAAACTTTTTTATTATGATATCAAAATTTGAAATTGGTCCATGCACACATATATGTTGTTAGATCAGGTTGGTTTTGATATGGGGTTTGCAAAAGCTATAACTCCTAGCTTCGAAGAAAAATTGATGTAAAAAATCAAGCAAGCAATGCAAAAAATTGTATCCTAAGTGCACATGCATATGACAAATGACTCCGTTTCA
>NC_057796.1:486146514-486152642 GCF_018294505.1 Triticum aestivum
AAATTTGAAGATATTTAAGGATGTTTTGAAGGAGGACACTTGCAAATGTAATATATAATAAATTAATAAACAACAGTAGTTTTGTGGAGCAATATAATAATTTTTTGCGTTACATTTAAGATTTAATATATTTCTTCAAAAAAGGTTTAAGCATACCTAATTAAATTAATATAATAAACCATTTATAGCAAGAAATATATAAATCCAATTAAACATGAAAAATAATATTAGAATCATAAATTTTCAAACTTTATAACAAAGAAATATCTTAATGTATACGAACATAATTAAATTGTTAAACTCTACTAGGTATGATTTAAAAATAATATTTAAGGTAATAAAACTAACAATGTATCAATAAAAATGACATACATAATTAGTACTAGCAAAGTAAAACAATTTGGTATAAACAGGCCTAGGAGTAGTTAAAATTCAAGTTGTGAAAATAATGGACATGTGTTTTTCAGTCTAAAAAAGGATCCCCGTCCCCTTCCTAAGCCTTGGTGGTGAATGTAGTGACCTAGTTAAAAACACCTCGGCCCGTGAGCCCGTCCAGTGCCAAGGTTAATAAGGATGTCACCTAGAGTTACTCCAGTACCTCCTACAGGTTATGACAAACTGAACCAGACACTATTTTTTGAAGTGACAAGATGTCATTTGTCTTATTATTGACTGTCAATCTACTTCTTTGTTATCAATTTGTTGTTGGTCCACTCTCCTGTTATGGAACTACTAATTTTGTTCTCTCTATCCCTTAATCCCTTCTAGTGTGGCCTTCATAGTTGATATCACAGAGCTAGTGTTGTTTTGGTTATTGTTTTTTTATTTTAATCGTGGTCTACTAATCCGTCGTTTCATCGATGAGGCAACATTTCAACAACCAGTCGTCTGACGGTTGTGACCCCCCGATCAAAGTGCTTTCAACGATTTAAGATTCTCGCCTCTTGTGGTGGGCAACTCATATGCAGCTATCGAAACTTTTGAGGTTAATTTTGTTTTTTTTGTATATTGTTTTTTTGTACTTTTGTTAGAGGGTGCCTGGAAGATCATCAAGATGTGATTTGTGGAGCATATGATGATAACTTCATAGTGCTTTGTTGTAAACTGAGAGTTTGTCTAAATCATTCCTCTAGTCTTTTATTTTATTTTATTTGAATATGTTGTAACATTTAGTCTAAAGTCAGATGGTTGATAAAAAATTAGTACCATAATAGCAAACCTAACTAGTGCGGTAAGGTTTGTCTATTCACATTTTTGGTACCATGTCAATTTTGAAATTTGTCCTTGAAGACACATATATTGTCAGATCGGTTTGATCTGGATATAAATGAATTGTTTTGACCTGGGTTGAGAAAGGCAAAGTTGTTGCTTTTGAAGAAAGCATTGACTGTAAAAAAACTTTTGCATAGCATTTCTAGATACCATGTTCTTAATTATAGTATTACAAAACAATAAAGCATACATATATAATATTAATGTTTCAAGTGGTGTTATGATCATCCTGAGATCACAAACAACCTATCATGGTCACCGAGACCAACCTAATCATAACCTTCTCATATTTTACTAGATATAATACTTCTCATAGTCATACCAAGATTTACGCCCTCGTGTATCCATGTGAGAATAACCGAAGGACGAACTGCCATAACAATGCAGCTCATGCACTTCCAATATCATGACTGACATCTCCAACCGTCAGAATAGTGCACTCCAATGCACTTCCAATTCTCTCCTCAACATTCGTGTGAGGCTTTAGAGGTTGCTTTGATTGCACACAACTATGACACTCGGAACCTTTGGCAACCGTGAAAAATGTTAATCAAGCATTTGAAAATATAAAAAATGTGTATAGAAGACATGTTGACCATGTCTTTTAAAAAAATAAATTTGTATTCGAAAGATGTTAAACATGTATTAGAAAAATGTTATTAACATGTACAAAAAATTCAGAATGAAAACCAAAAGAAACAAAGAAAACCTAAAAAATAAAAACTGAAAAAGAAACAAAATAAACAAAGAAAAAGAAGATGAAAAAAATTAAGAAACAAATGCAAAAGGAATGAAAAACCCAAAGAAGAAACAAAAGAAAATGAGTAAAAGAAAAAAACCAAAAGAAAACCGGCTCGAATTGCCTCAAGTAGGTCGCGCCTCTTCTCACAACTAGGGAAATGCTTATAGGCAGGACCTGAGTAGTAGCGCTGGAAAATAGCCGCCGCTGCTGCTAGTTAGCAGTAGCGCTGTTTACGGGCAGCGTTACTAGTAACTTCGTAGCAGTAGCGCTGGAAAACTAAAAAGCGCTACTACTATGTGGGACCAGACGAGGCCACCGACGGTAGCTATAGTAGCAGCGTTGTCCAAAATACAGCACTACTACTAAGAGTTTAGCAGCAGCGCTTTTCGCCAACGCTCGCTGCTGCTAAGTTTAGTCCACTCGTTGCAAATAAGTTTAGTCCCACCTCGCTCCGCTAACAGGGTGTTTACCAGCTTAAATACATTACTTCTCAAACCATCACAACCACTTGGTCTTCATTGAACTCTATGTGTAGGATCTGTGGCGAATATTCCTATTAACAATTTAGATTCTACACAAAAAGATCATTGATGACCAATGTATTTTTGATTCATGCTTAGTCTTAGCAGTAACGCTACTACTAGGGTTTTCCCTAGTAGTGTCTACTTACCACGAGTGGGAAGCTGGCGGAGTGGCTAGCAGCACCGCAACACTCATACATAGGCAAGACAGAGGTTGTGTTTGGTTGAGCTACAGATTCTGTAAAAGCTGCTGTGAACTTTCAGCTGTGGAAAAGCTGGAAGTCGTTTGGCTGAAACAGCTGTGAAACTACAGATTTGACTGTGAATTGTCTGTAATGACCCTGGACAATGATTCAATATTTTTATGTGCAACTTGACCGTAAAATAGAGATATGTACATTGGTAGGCAATAGAACGGACGTTTTGCAAAGGAAAATTATGACATTTAGATGATCCACAACTGACACATACGAATTCAACGATTATACTTTCAAGTTGCATACTACATATTATATATAAATAGATATTGACCCCATAATTATATTACAAAAGGCATGCACCATAGAATATACATATGGTTCGCATGATGATGACCTCCATCAAGATAGCTAACCTATGTTGCTATCGCAAGACAAGCATCGGCTATCCTACTACAAATAGTATCCATGGTATCTTTGTTCTCTCCTCTTCAACGGGATCTGCTTGTGTTGGTGCTACTTGGTACATACTCATCATCGGCATCACATTTATCAAAAAATTTATCACGAATGAAGTTGTGCAATGCCATGAAAGCAATGATGATATGCTTTTGCATACGAGGTGAGAAACTTGGGGCCCCTTTCAATATGCGCCATTTCTGCTTGAGCAACCGAAAAGCACGCTCAACGACATTGCGGAGGGACGAATGTGAAAAGTTGAACAACTCATATTTCCCTTGAGGTGGACGGTGACGACGAAGACGGAATTCTGGTAGATGGTACGTACTCCCCTTAAAAGGAGCAAGATATCTTATTCGGTTTGCATAACCAGAGTCCACAAGATAGTATTTCCCTGAAAATGAACACCAAAACACCAAGTGAGCGTCTCACATAAGAATATAATGAATGATAACATGTGTTGTTATGTTATACCTTTGGGAGGTACAGGAAATGAAGAGAAGTGTGCTAATGCATGATTCAGGATCCTTGAGTCATGTGTAGAGCCCGGCCAACCCGCAACCACAAAGGTAAACCTCATGTCAAAGTCACATATTGCAAGCACATCCTGAGAAGTAAAACTATGTCGACATCTATGGTTAACCACGTCATCTGCAGGCACTGTCACTGGCACATGAGATCCATATATGGCACCAATAGTGCCTTTGAAATGAGGCCAGAAACGTTCTTCTCTAATCTTTTCATGCTCATAGCTAAATGTAGGATCTCTCGGTTTGATGATATCTTTCGCTAACTTGCGCAAACATAACAAGACTTCCTTAAACTTTGTGTGAACTGTCCAAAGCGAGCGTACGAAACGGTTTTCTTCTTGAGCAAATGCTTGAGGGCCACCAACAATCCATAAGAACATGGCCAATGATTCAATTGATGAAACATTACTACATGGGCAGAACATAGCAAGCTGTCAACTAAATTCACATCAGAAAGGTACTACACGGGCTCCATTCACAACAGAAGCACAAGTAACCTGTACTAGCAAGCAATATGTACTAATCAGTCAATCTGTACACAATTTATCCCAAATACACCACCTACTAGCAAGTAGTCAGTACTCAGTTCATGCAAATTAACATGGACTCCATAATATGTACTCCCTCTGTCCGAAAATACTTGATATCAAAATGGACAAAAAGGGAGGTATCTAGAACTAAAATACATCTAGATACATCCCCTTTTATTCATTTTGATGACAAGTATTTTCGGACAGAGGGAATACTAATTTGTCAAGAGTGCATCCATAATCTATACTAATCAATAGCACGAGCATCCATAAGGAATCAATAGCATTAGGCAATAGTGCAGTGTACTACTCCCTCCGTCCGGAAATACTTGTCATCTATTCATTTTGATGACAAGTATTTCCGGACGGAGGGAGTATTTAGGAAGAGAAGTAACATGAATGAACCTACTGTAGTAGTTCGTTGGAAGGGGAGGATGGAGGGATGGAAGAGGAGGGAGGAAGAGGAGGAAGGAGGGAGTAAGGACGGAGGCTACCTCGCTGTGGAGGGCTCTGCAGCTCCGGTCGACGGCGCCGGACGGCCGGCGAGGAAGGGCCGTTGGGCGGGCGGCGTACTACTCAGAGGTGCATGGATATGCAGGGGGTGTAGCTCCGGGCGGCGGTGGAGAGTCTGCAGCACTGGCGGCGGTGGAGGGCCGGCAGCACTGGCGATGGCGGTGGAGGGCCGGTAGCGCTGGCGGCAACGGCTAGAAACCCTAGCCCATCGCTCGGGACGAGGGGATTTTTCCCTCAAGGAGTTTTTGCTGTCGATGGTATGAGGAGATTTTTGTTATCGGCAGCGAATCGTTTTCACAAGGGAGTGGCAAAGGTGGGTAAATAACCATCCTGAAACACTCAGTCTAGTTCTTCTCTTGTCTGCCCCAGACATGTAATCCTAGAGAAACCATCTCATTCAACATTGAACTGTACTAGAGGCTAACCTGCAGAAACCATTTCATTCACCATTGAGTTGTACCAAAGAGCTAACGCGCGCTTCGCCGTGCCATTATTCATTCATGAGACCAACTCTTTTTTCTCTAGCAGTCGGTTGTTTCATTTTGGTTTTATCTATGTTGGCTTGGATATTAATTATGATATGCTGGTGTTTCTTTCATTCGTATATCGTGTTGGGCTGTTGTTGGAAACTGTATTTCTAAGAGAAGAGTGGAGTTGTTCAATGCGTGGTTGTGGTGTCCTTCCATGTTTCGGCGTTGGAGTCGGCCGTGATGGTTAGTGAGCCCCTTGGAAGCTCTTATTCCACGCTCAAACCATAAAGTTGTTGCTATAACGCTCACATGGCCCGGCTATCGTATTAGCAATATTCGTCGCTTGCTCAGTTCGGCTCCCTGCTCTGCTCACTTGACTAGATCAAAGAAATCCGGCTACCGTATGTTTTATTTGAAAATTTTCATTAAATTAAGAGATGTTCGTGGACTTAAAAAATCTTGGATTTTTAGAAATATTGCAAATTTTAATAAATTTCAGAAAATATTTTTTTGTAATATCTAGCTGTAATGGGCCGGTCGGTTTTGACAAGGTATTTCCTTTTTTTGTTTTTCTTTATTTTTGGTGTTTTTCTATTTTCAATAGATTTATTTCGTTTTTTTGCTTTTATCTTCTTGTGTGTGTTTTTTTCCTTCTCTTTATTTTACTTTGTACATTTTAATTCATGAATATTTATTAAAAAAATTAACATTTTAAAAAATAATCTTTATTTGTTTCCTTCTCGCTTCTTGTTGCGTTTTTTTGTTTTTCTTTCTTTCTTGATTTTCATCTATTTTCATTGTTTTCCTTTGCTTCTTTCTTCGCTTTCTCTGTTCCCATTCTTTTGCAATGGTTTTCTTTGGTTTTTATTTTCTTTTTTTGGGTTTCTTTTTTTT
>NC_057796.1:486152970-486153800 GCF_018294505.1 Triticum aestivum
TGTATTTTTTTTTGTTCAACACAAGTCAGCTTTTCAGTACACATTCGACCCTTTTTTAAATACATGTATAATATTTTTCAAAACTTATAATTTTTTATGTCTACTTTTTTTACAACACATTGTACATTTTTGGTATATATGTAATACGTTTTTATAATACATATTTAACATTTTCCAAATACAAGATAAAAAAAGTTAGAATACATGGTCAACAATTCACATTTCACATTTTTTCAAATGCTTGATTCACAATTTTTAAATACAAAATTAATATTTTTTAATACAAGGTCAACATATTTTCTGTATGCATTAAAAAAATTCAAATACTTAAGCAATATTTTTTAAATACAAGATCAACCTTTTTGAATAAATTTTCAACATTTTTTGGACATATTTAACATTTTCAAATACTTGACTAGCATTTTCAAATATTTCCTTAATATTTATTTTCTAATTCTTTGAGTAACATTTTGAAATATATGATCACCTCTTTTCAGATACATTGTATATTTTTAGTATACATTTTTCATGAACATGAGAAACATTTTATGTATATGCATTTTTCATTTTTCAAATGCTTGGTTAACATTTTGAAAATATTCATGTAAAGCGTTTTTGGTAATATATTTTTATAGAATATTTGGAACTAGAATATTTTTTTAAAAGGTAAAAGAAAATGAGGTTGTGGCCTCCCACGCACCGAGGCCGGCCCATCTGGCGCTCCACTTGAGGGAGGCTTCCCTACGTATCGCTATAAGTGAAACGTAGGGGCATCCCTCGCTGTAAGCGATATACATTCCAGCGGTAGCGTCTTGGAAGGCTCCTCATCA
>NC_057796.1:486153999-486165232 GCF_018294505.1 Triticum aestivum
AACAATGGCTTGTTCGCTATAATATGTTTCCAGATCTGGTCATATACTGTTTGTGAACATCCTCCTGAAACACTCAGTCTAGTTCTTCTCTTGTCTGCCCCAGACATGTAATCCTACAAAAACCATCTCATTCAACATTGAACTGTACTAGAGGCTAACCTGCAGAAACCATTTCATTCCCCATTGAACTGTACTAGAGGCAATTTCGGAAAAGGTTCCCACTTTCAATTTTTTTATCACAAATTTAGAAAACATTCATGTTCCTGAACAATTTTTTAAAATGTCCCCACTTCAAATTTTGTTCACAAAGAAACATGGATTTATTTTCGCAAATTCAACAACTTCGGAGAATTTTAAAAATGTTCCTACTTTCCAAATTTGTTCACAAATTCAAAAAATATTCATGTTGTCAAATTTTGTTCACAAATTCAAAAAATGTTCGTGTTTTGGAAAATTTGTTCACAATTTCGAGAATGTTCTCATTTAAAAAAATCCCTGTTTACATGAAATGTTTGCGTCTTTTTAAATATTGCTCATAATTCCAAAAACTGTTCTTGATTTTAATTTTGTACTTTTTTCGAAAAATGTTTGAGACTCCCCAAATTGTTTGCTTTTTCACAAAATGTTCGAGTTTCTATTTTTTCATAATTTTGAATAGTTTCACGTTTCTAAAAATATTTACCTTTAAGAAAAATAAATCACGCTCAAAATTTCAAAAAAGTCTAAATATGTTTGATGTTTATAGTTCATATAGAAAAGGCTGCCGTATAAGGTGTAGATTCCCAGGAGTTACAGTGGCTAGCTACCTGCTTCACAAGCCAGAGGTCCTCCATTTGATCCCTCACCGGGACTTTTAGTTTTTGGGAATTTTCGCAAATGTTTCAAGTTTTTCCCGCTGTATTTGGTTTCTTTAGGTGTTGCGCTGCACATTTATCACAGGAGCTAGCCTATCGCAGTGGCTAGTAAAGCGCTCGCATGGGTTCGAGTCTGCCTACCGCGGACCTTCTCAATTTCATTTTTTCGTGTTTTTTCACGTTGTAACCCACAAATGGGCCAGCCCATGTGAGCCGCCCCTGTGCGAAATGTCAACATTTTGACGCAAAAAGTGTCACACAGGAGCTCCCGCCGTATAGCCGCGCCCATGGTAATTACCCATCATGTATCAGGTATGTATTTGGGTGTTTGCGCAAAATAATACATGGCCTTGTTTCAGGCGATCAGCAGTTGTTTGGGGCGGCTTGTCGGACAAACCCCAGGCCCATCACAGAGATTCGTCGTCATTGGATTGGAACAAACCCCAGTCCCATCACAGAGATTCGTCGTCATTGGATTGGAACAAACCCCAGGCCCATCACAGAGATTCGTCGTCATTGGATTGGAACAAACCCCAGGCCCATCACAGAGATTCGTCGTCATTGGATTGGATTTGTGCGTCGGCCCAGTCAACCTTTTTTCTCGGATTGATGAGGCAATCTGAACCAGCAGTCAGCACTCGTCTGTTACAAACAAAAAAAAGGAAATAAAAAACTGCACACTACTTGTCTAGTCTCTTAAGAATATACACCAGGTTGCACTGAAGTTGTGTATAGAAGTGCATACCCAACTCATGTTTTTTTTTGTTTTTGTTTTTTTGCGAAAAATACCCAACTCTTGTTGTCGAACACCTCCCGCTGGAGATAGACGTGATGTTTGAGATGGTTTGAACTGGTTGGAATTGCCAATCTCAAGATGCGTTTGGGCGGGGCAACCAGCAGCAGTAGATACGATTATTTGCCTATATGTGCACCTTTATGGGTATCGTGGCACTATATTAAATTGGAGCTGGAATTTGCAAGGTTCCTGATGGCTGGAGCAGAACCTCTCACGGTCGGCCATGCAGATAATGCACGGATGTAAAAATTGAGCCATGGCCATATCAACAGCATGAAAGATTTAGTATGTGATGAAGATGTTCGTCGGAACCTTGCAAATTTACAGCGTCGACTGCCACCACCTTGGATGCTCTTGATCCCCTGCTTTTGTATCTAAGTTTGTATGCAGAAGTGGTTTGAGCTAAACAGTAGAAATAAGCCATCCCACACGGAGCACAGTAGTAATATATTTGTCCCTGCTGGCTGCTGGTTGACATTCCCATGGCTCTGTTGTTTTACTCTTTAGCAGCATCTGTCTCTGGCTTAGGATCACCTGAAGATGGTTTGCGATGTACAGTTGCTGATAGAAAAACGTAGAAACACCAGCACTGATTAAGAAATGAAAAAGGATTCAGGAGAACTAAATAATCTGCAGGTGACCTATATATATAAGAAATAGGAAATCAAGACGAATCATCTTCTTTACTTACCTGTTAACCGTAGCACAAAATTATTTGTCATGCACACTATCACTGCATAAACCAGCATCGTCGCCCGCCAGCATGGTCACGCGTGCCCCCTACTTTCCTTTTTTTGCTTTTGTGTTTTCCTGTTTTTCCAATAATTTGGGATATCAAAAAGTTCTAAATTAAAAAAATGCTCATGCATTAAAAAAAATCCTGATTACAAATTGTTTTTAAAAATACTAAAAAATTGTTTATGGTATAAGAAAATCTTCACGAATTTGTAAAAAAAAATCGTGATTTTGAAAAATATTAACGATTTTTTAGAAAATGTTCACAAATTTAAAAAAATTCATAATTTCAAAATTCATTTGTGAATAGAAACAAATGTTCATGAATTCAGAAAGTGTTTACGATTTAAGAAATTGGTCAGGATTTGTAAAACATGTTCATGAATTTAAAAAATATTTACAATTTTCAAAAATTGTTCATGAATTCAAAAATTGCTCATGCTTACAGAAAATGTTTACGATTTTTAAAAATTTTAAGATTTTAGTAAATGTTAATAATTTTTTATTAAAATGTTCACAATTTCTATAAAATGTTGATGAATTAAAAAATGTTCATGATTCTAAAATATTCAAGAATTTAAAAATCGCAAGTTTAAAAATAATAAAAATGAAAAGTAAAAAATAAAATAATAATCGAAAACGAAAACTGGAAAATAATCATAAAAGAAAAAAAAGAAAAAGATAGAAAATCCGGATGAAACCCGCAAATTGGCTGGCCCATACATAAACGTGCGCCTGAGGGGGGCACATGCGCGGCCCATATATAAGCATGGTGGACAAAATCAATGTTTTGACCTCTTTATGAAAGTTTAGCTTGATTTGACCATGCTTATTTTATTTTTTTTGGATCTGACCCTTTTGCTGCTGCCATAGAGGTTGGAGATAGAAACATATGGGCTACCACCATGGTCAATAGTGGTAGACTTCTTGTTAATGCTTTCAGGCAAAGATGTCGTGGCAAGTGGTTTCTGCCACAGCCTTTGGCAGTAGACCAGTGTACTCCCTCCGTCCCAAAATTCTTGTCTTAGATTTGTCTAAATACGGATGTATCAAGTCACGTTTTAGTATTAAGTATATCCGTATCTAGATAAATCTAAGACAATAATTTTGGGACGGAGGGAGTACTACCGAAGCACACTGGTTGATGGTTGGCTAGCGCGTGTGAGTTTGTGTTGGTCGGTCTTGAGTTCGAATCTTGCCAAACACAAGTATTTTTTGACCAAATAAAATAAAAAATTTGTCCTATTAATGTTAGGATATGAATTATTGACAAAAAACTTTTTTTACTTATCTGTAACTATTTTATAAAATTTCCGAAAAGATATAGAAATATATGATGGGATATTTCATATTTGGGTATGTGTATTTGCACTTGCCGGACGGCGCACGAGTAGTTTCTTTGTTTATTTTTTGTCCAATAAAAATGAACAATTTGGCCAATTAATTCTAGGATCTGGATTATTGACAAACAATAATTCATTTACTTATCTATAATCATTTGATAAAATTCTCAAAAAGTTATAAACATATGTGATGGGATATTTGGGTGCGTATTTGCACTTGCCGGCGGGTATTCGGGTATGTATTTATATGTATCGGTTCATGTATTCTAACAATTTGTCCAATTAATGTTAGTCATGGATTATTACAGGAAAACAATTCTCGTACTTCTTTGAACTATTTTTTAAATTGCCCCAAAAATGTAAAAATGTATGATGGGATAATGGGGTGCATATTTACACTTGCCTACCGGCATATGGGTGTTCCTTTTTCGCGGGTATTTAAGTACGTATCGCGAAGTGTGGCTTTTGAGTATAAAAGACATTTTTTTCTTTTGTTTATCCACTAGTCAAAGCATTGAAGCCTAGGTGTAGTTACACCTTTTTCAAGAGGAACATCACGAACCGGGTTGTCATTTTCTTTTTCTTTTGCGAGGAGTTATAGGGTTTTTATTCCAAAATGATAGAGTTACAATCTTCAGTGACTAAATTGATGATGAAAGGGGGTGGATGGCCCAACCAACAGGCTGTGCTATCACCACATCTACCAAAGTTCGCTAAACAATGTGCAACCCTATTCTGTTCACGAATGATTTTAACAGGAATAACAACCCTATCACTCAGGTAACTTTTGATCTCCGAAACCAAATGGCCAGATGCTGATCTGTTAAAGGAATCATCAAAGAGCATCTTAAGGGCCACAACACAATCAGACTGAAGCAGAATTGTGGCATTTGAGTGTTCCACCACCAGCTTGAGCCCTTCCATCATAGCTTGTAGTTCTGCTTCTAGGGCTTCATTGCAATGAAAGAGTTTGCGATAGGACGCAAAGATAACCCCACCTTTATCATCTCTAAGAATCATGCATGTACCCGCGGAGCCATCCACAGGGTTAAATGAGCCATGATCGACAACGCAACCTCGCCCGCTGAAGGATTGGGCCATGGCCTGCGAGGTACATGGAGCTCTGTTTACTGTACTTGTGTGTGCACATCAGCTGTCATAGGGGCTTTTCCTTTAATAATCTCCTCGATACTCACCGAGATTTGATTGAAAGTGTTATAATAGCTGGACAGAAAAGAACACGAAACTTCCAATGGTGGGATTGGTTTACCATGTGTGAGTTCGTTCTGGAGATGGCAACTTCGCCACAAGACCATAATGATCCTGCTTCTGACTTGTCCATGTGATTCAGCCAGGAGATGATGGAGCCATTCTGCCCCTGTACATGTAATGTCCAATCGGTTCGGTAATGTCCAGACCAACCACATTGTATCCCACAGGAGAGCTGCAGTAGGGCACACTAGTAAGGCATGAAATGAAGATTCCTTGTCCTGATCGCATAGACTGCAATACGAGGTTGTCCCTAGGTGCCTCCTGCTCTTCTCTGCATTTATGGGTAATGATCGTGAAATGACTTGCCAAGCAAAATGCCTCATCTTGGGAGGTACAGCCGCACCCCAGATTAGCTTCCACATGGGTCGCTCACCCGTAGGTGAGGAGAACCGGGTTTTCATGATAGAGGTATGTTGGCGATACATTCAAATACTTAGGGTGTGTTCTGAAACTGCCCAGCTTCTTAAAAACTTCCTAGTTTCAGCTTCTCCCATAGCTTCTCACTTCAGGTGGCGAACTAAAAAGCGTTCGGCATCGTAGGTTCCGTTTTCTGTCGTTTGGCATGGGGCTGCCAGCCCATTTGAGCACAATAAGCCCAACTCGGAGGGATTGGCAGGCCTGGTTGGGGCCCAAAACTAATTGCTAACGTGAGACAACGAGAGTTTCGGGAAAGAAAATCGAACCAGTACGCAGGAAGTCACTTGGCGGTGGCAACCTGGTGTAATTCGTCTCAACTTCAACTTCTTGGTTTTCACGGATCTGGTCCAGACCAGCTTCCCCAACTTCTCCTTTTTTTTACGCTAGACAGGTCACTGGCTTTTCGATTTCCAACTTCTTGGAGCTAGAGTGTTTTGGTCAGCTTCATGTGTGGAGTTGACGAAGCCAGGAGCTGGAGCGCTGCAGAACAGGCCCTTACCCAAATACTCGTGTGTACCCAAATGCTTGCATCGCTGATACATACAAATACGTACCCATATACACATGCATCGGTTGGCTAGTGTAAATACATATCCAAATACCTGAACCGAATAGATACATATAAATATATACCTGAATGCTTGCACCGATTGATACATACAAATGCGTACTCGAATACCCGTGCATCAATCTGCAACTGCAAATACATACCCCAAACACCTGAACCGATACATACAAATGCGTACCCATATATACGGCCCACAAGTGCAAATACGTACGCAAATATTCCATCACATATATATCTTTTTGAGAATTTTATAAAATATAACAGATAAGTAAAAGAACTACTGTTTGTCAATAATCCATATTCTAACATTAATTGGAAACTTGTTCATTTTTATTGGAAAAAATAATAAACAAAGAAACTACTCATGCGCCATCTGGCAAGTGCAAATACACGTGCCCAAATATGAAATATCCCATCATATATGTTTATATCTTTTTGGAAAATTTATAAAATAGTTACAGATAAGTAAAAAAAAGTTTTTTGTCAATTATTCATACCCTTCATTAACAGGACAAAATTTTCATTTTATTTGAAAGAAAAATAATAAACGGCCGGCAAGTGCAAATACACATCCAAATATCCCATCACATATGTTTATAACTTTTTGATAATTTTATAAAATAGTTACAGATAAGTACAATAATTATTGTTTGTCAATAATCCATATCCTAGCATTAATTGGAAAAATTGTTCATTTTTATTGGACAAAAGAATAAACAAAGAAACCACTCGTGCACCGTCTGGCAAGAGCAAATACATGTAACCAAACACTATGCAATATCCTGTCATATATGTTTATATATTTTTGAAAATTTTATAAATTGTTACAGATAAGTAAAATATAGTTTTTTGTCAACTATTCATATCCAGCATTAACAGGGCAAATTGTTCATTTTATTCGGCAAAATAATAATAGATAAAAATACTTGCGTTTGGCAAGATTCGAACTCAAGACCTACCAGCACAAACTAGGCCCATATAGTATCCCGTGGGAGCGATTTTTAGATGTGTTTATTTTTTATTTTTTTGTGTTTCTTTAGCTTTTGCCTTCTGTTTTCTCGGGTTTTCCAACAAAAAAATATTTCCTTTTTCGTTTGGTTTTATGTGGAGAGCAACTAGTTGAGGAGCGCTTCTTCGGGAGCCTCCCCAACGATCACATGGTTGGGCTGAGAGCGTGCCATTTGGCGTGCTCTCAGCCGTCGGTGCGTCGCACTTTCGGCGCTCCCTCCGAATTTTGTTTTTTATTTTCCGCACGCGTTTTCGGTTTTTTTAGATGTTTTTTTTGGCTTTTTCGACATTTGGTTTTTCGCCGGTCTTCCTTAGCTTTTCGACAAAAAAAATTTCGAAAACAAAGTTTTGCGCTAAAAAATGTGTTTATTTCGTAAGAGGCATGGTTTTACTTCTGCAAGAGGCACAGTTTTGCTTCAGCGAGAGGCACGGTCGTGCCTCTCGGAAACGAAAAAAATACGCATTTTTTTTCTTTTGCGAGAGGCACGGTTTTGCTTCCATGAGAGGGACGGCCGTGCCTCTCGGAAACAATAAGGAAAACACGTTTTTTTCTTCCGTGAGAGGCACGATTTTGCTTCCGCATGAGGCATGTCCGTGCCTCTCGAAAACGTAAAAAAATACACGTTTTCTCTTTTATTTTTCTTCCGTGAGAGGCACGATTTTACTTCTGCGAGAGGCACGGATTTGCTTTCGCGAGAGGCACGGCCGTGCCTCTCGGAAACGGCTTCCGAAAAGGGGAAAAAATGTGCTCCCGGTTCGGTTTTTCGTTCGGTTTTTTCGTAAAAAGGAAATTCATCAAAACCTATCAACATAGAATCTCGTTTTGAAAATCTCAACGCGAGGAATCCAACACAGAAAACGATCTGAGATTTGGATGCACGGTTTAAGAGATAAAACATTTTGAATAAATGGATCTACGAAAAAAGGGAAAACTTCCAGGTTGCGACAGGGGGCACACACACGTCAGTTGCCACAACCTAGGGAGGGGGGAGTAATCTTTGGAAGGAGTACTCCTCAATTAGTGATTTCGTTTTTATGTCTGTTTTCAATATTTTTGTTTTGGGTCGGTTTTCTGTGTTTCTTTACCATCCTTTTTACCTTATTCTTTTAATTAATGTTTCTTCATTTTTATTCAATGCATGTCTACTTCACACACTGTATACTTTTTGTATGCATCAGAAGAAAAGTGTACACGTTTTTTTAAATACATGATTCATTTTTTTCTTTCAAATTCATGTTTTGATGTTTACTTTTTCGTACATATTATACATTTTCCATATACATCTAGAAAAAAACTTAGACACTTTTACCATTTACAAATAGATGATTAACATTTATTTCATATACTTATTTTTTGTTTTATTTTCGAATATGTGTTAACCATTTCTCAAATATAGGGGGAGACTAGTATAGGACCTCCCCTTTTGGTGAGATTGTAGGATCAACCTCGAAATTTTATATTTAGATAATCTGAACAATTCCGAAAACAAAATTGCAACATACCTGCAGGGTATGTCTACTACTCCAAAGAAAAATCAGCTCAAAACTCTATCTACAGTTAGAGATTTAAAGAAGACGAATTCGACTATGATTAGTGTCAGCATTGGGTGAATAGCATTTGACACTATTCACTTTCGGTTTTCTCTTTTTTGGTTCTCTAAGTGTAGTTCGAATTAGGAGCAGAAACTTTTTGAGGTTGTACATCCAACATGGATGTGTGTCTACAAATATTTTTAGAATTTGTCAACTTGTTTCGTATCTTTAAAAAGATTAATCTTATTGATCTACCCTGAGGGCAGATCCTATACTAGTTTGAGTAACCCGTAGAAATGTTTTTATGAATGATACGAAACAATTTTCAAAAAATGACACGGACATATTTTTTGCTCAATGAATATTATTTGAATTGTATTAACATAATTTTTTTGGATGGTATGAAACATTTTATTTAAATTGCATAAACAGTTTTTTACATTTTATAAACATTTTCCAAATGTTATGCACATTTTTTTAAATGCGTGAACATTTATTAGATGTCACATTTTTAATGCTATCAGTAAAAAAATAAGTCATGATAACAAAACAAATTACACCGTGTTATATTTTAAAAATTCATGATTTTAATTTCCAAAGTTAATTAAGTTTTGGAATATATGTGTTTGAACATTTTCGAAAAAAAGTAAAAAGAAACGTTGATACGCTGTGTTGTAGCATGGCGCTGTATGCAGGCGGCCAGGGGTAGTTTAGGGTGGAAGTATCATCAGTAAAAACGGCACGTCCACGGGTAGGAAAAAGTTGCATATTGACGGCTAGACAGTTACACCTTACAACACTAAATTGCAAATAAAAAATAAAAAATCGAAACATACTCATGCTGGATCTAGTTTGGATGAGCACCTCGCAAGGATTCAAATGGTGAAAATGAATCTTATTATTATGTTCGGTTCAAAAGTTATGGCTTATAAAAGATTAAAATTCGAATTTAGTGCGTCTGCATCATATAGGTACTTTACAATCTTTCTTAAAAACGCTTTGAATCGAGCTGCTCTTTGGCTTTTCTTTTCTAACAAAGAGAAGACCAATACTTTCTTTTCTGTGTTTGCTCTAGTCTAATGATAAGCTAGCGACCACTCTTAGAAGCATCCTATTTTACGAGAGAACCTTGCCCAACACTCTTTTTCACCAAAGAAAAATGGAAAAGGAGAACAACATTCTCCTAAAACAAATGCTCGAGGGCCATTGGTTTCTGCACAATATTCATCAACTAATCTCAGGGATGCAAATTTGTGATGTTTAGAGTACTCTGACCCTCCTTAGTTCAATGAAATGAACTAGTACTCCCTCCGTAAACAAATATAAGAACGTTTAGGCTACTACTTTAGTGATCTAAACACTCTTATATTTATTTACGGAGGAAGTACTACTGAAAATACGTTTACGGACTATTTCTGTGAAAGATTCTCGGGCACATCCTCCTCCAACAACCAGGCTGACTGCAGCTGGTTAACCAGAATAGTAGTTAGCTTAGCTGGTACGCAGTATAGTATTCCGTCAGGCAATTATGCCTGACACTAGTTTACTCATCCAGTGCCCAGACATTCAGTCCGAGCACATCAGGCCGTGTTGACTGGAGCGTCCATGTGAGATCCTGCAGGCGTTGGGTACAACTTAGCCATTGGCGATGTCAAATAAAGTTGGGATGTTGTGATAATCATGCAAGTAAAGTTGGACTTTGGAGTTGGACATGGACCCGCCCGAGGAATGGGATGGGAGAATCTCATCCCGCCTGCCCCCCTCCCCTTTTCTATCCGCGCCTGTCTGCGGGTGCACGATGGATGGTTAGGTGCCACCGTACAGTGCAGTGCAGCACTGCAACTTAAAATTAGTTGATCCGTTATGTTAATCTGGTCAGCTTCGGAGCTCGTGTTAGGTGCTCTCTGCCTCGCTGGTTCCATGTCCATTGCCACGGATCGCACACGCTTCCAGACAGAGGTGTTCAGTCCATCACATGAACGATCCAGTCTTTAGTGATAATGCCTTCTCTGTATCAAAATATAAGACATTTTCTTATACTATGACGGTGTTAAAAAACGTCTTATATCTAACACGGAGGGAGTGCTTCGGTTTCTTCACATGCATCTTGATATTTTCGTTGGAGTGTGTGGCACACATTTTTCTTCACATGTACGAGTGGTTCATTATTTGTTTCTTTATTGTAAGTGGTGCTAGTTGTATTGTTCGTGCACACGCTAATTACGCATGTTTAGGCCCCTGTCATCGTATGAACAGTGTTGGTTGGTGTTTTCCTTCGACTGCATTGCACCTGCTGTCATGAAATCTCGCAAGATGCGGGTGGATAATCCAACAATTAGGCACAAAAACAGCCGGGGAATTGTACGGGCTGCTCCTTGTTTATGATTAGTAGCAGCACCGGTGTTGTTCATACACACCATTCACATGTGTTAGGTTCTCCGTCAGTTGTCACTCGAGACTAAAACGTACCCCGCCGAAAGGACTTGTTTAACCAGTTTCCGTCAGAGACATGGATAGAATATCTATGGTTAGAGCATCTACAGCCAAGTGTTCCAAACCCGCCTCAAATGCCCCGGCGGACGGCCTGGCCACTGACCGGTAAAAAAAAACCCATACAGGTGCCTCAAACGGGTGTCAAACGTCCGGGCTGATCGTCACCCATCATATCCAGCCCAAATCTGGGAGGATATGGGGAGGCCCGGACGTG
>NC_057796.1:486165453-486317715 GCF_018294505.1 Triticum aestivum
GGCCAGCCCTCTCCTCTTCTCTGTTTGTCCTCGTCCTCTCAGCCGCAACCAGTCAAGGTCACCATCACCGGACGCTGCCCCGTCGTCATTATTTCTGCATCATCGATGGATTATTCAAAAGTAAAAGAACAGAGGGTAAGCGGGAAAATGATTTAACTTAAAAAAGTAGGGTCATCAACGCTCACTTTGTGAAGGATATGACAGAGAAGATTCATAGCGGCAGTTCACACCCTTCACAAAAGGGGGCATTGATGGCCATACTCACAGTGAGAGAGAAGTTTACCGTTTTTGGTCGACGCGGTTATTTAAGCTGGTCATGTTGCTCCTGGTGCGGCGAGGTGGGACTAAACCCCCAACCCCGTCGGCACAACACGGATGTTACATTCACACTGAAAATCTTAAGTACGAACAATTTATATTTGTGTGCACTGAACTATATTTGGCCAAGATGATCGACATGCATGGTTTGCATGGATTTGAGGATTCACATTTGAGTTGTGTGGCTGTCCGACAGACCAAATGAGGGGCTAGCTGGCGTTGTCCCCGGACGCGCCCGCGAGCGTTTAGGGACTCGGATTTGCAAAGTTCGGATGTAGATACTCTTATCCCTTCCTTTCCTCTGATTCTCTCGTAAGACTACTAGGGTGAAATTTCTCCGCTCGATCTTCGTCAGCAAGTCCAAGGATTCACCTCCCCTCTACCCGCTTCGGTGGTCAGTGGCTTCCTGGTGCCTCGGCTCCAACTAATAGATAAGTTCAAATTTCAATCCATGCAGAAGAAGCATGTCACCTCTGATGCATGGCGATGCTTTATTGTCGAGTCGGTCTTCCAAGTTCTAATCTTCCTCGATTATTCGTGAGGAAGGATTAGATGGAGCTTAGTCGTAGATTCACGTCGGCTCCCCAAAACGTTGAGGTTAGGAATTTTTGCCTGCGATCGCGATATTTGATGTCAGGTTCTTTGGATTGATTCAAGGGTTCCTCCAGGACGTTGGTCCTTAGAGGTACATGCACAAAGACTTCTCGGCTATCATCGACAAGGTCAAGCCGGCTCCGGTATGAGAGCGACGATAGCGGCTTGTCGTCGGGTCGTTCTGGCAGCCATAGTGTTTGTTCTAATAGGAAGAGGAACCCTATCCCAACCATCGGATCGAAGATGTCGCACCAAAACCGAGTCGAGCGTGCCACTGCTGGGGGACACCACACATGAGAGAAGGGGGGACACCGGCATCCAAGCCAAACATTGGTACACCATTGCTGCTCGAGAACCGAAGCCACCCAAAGCTCCCACCTTCAGCGCTCCTCACCAGAAATCCAAGACCTACCAAGTGGTACCGCTAATAAGGACACGACGCATCGTGCATAATTACCGTTCAATCCAAGACGGATTCAGACTTTCGCCTAGGAGATGGAACGGGGGTGGATAGAAGGGACCTCAATTATGCCTCAATGGAGGAAGGACAACATCCGAGGGCGTCGTCCCCGCTGGGCCGACCAACTGAGCTAGGGTTCCATCGGTCCCTAGCTACACCACCAGTTACCCACCAGGTCCAAATCCGGTGGCATACAGCCGCTGTCAAACGGATACGGCAGGGGGTAAGGAGTCAAAGGGAGAGACCAAACCTCGCAATTGATGGGAGGAAGAGCTCCGTGAAGGAAATATGCCCTAGAGGCAATAATAAAGTTGTTATTTATATTTTCTTATATCATGATAAATGTTTATTATTCATGCTAGAATTTTATTAACCGGAAACTTAGTGGTCTGAATACATAGACAAAAAGAGTGTCACTAGTATGCCTCTACTTGACTAGCTCGTTAATCAAAGATGGTTAAGTTTCCTAGCCATAGACATGAGTTGTCATTTGATTAACGGGATCACATCATTAGAGAATGATGTGATTGACCTGACCCATTCCGTTAGCTTAGCACTTGATCGTTTAGTATGTTGCTATTGCTTTCTTCATGACTTATACATGTTCCTATGACTATGAGATTATGCAACTCCCGAATACCGGAGGAACACTTTGTGTGCTACCAAACGTCACAACGTAACTAGGTGATTATAAAGGTGCTCTACAGGTGTCTCCGATGGTGTTTGTTGAGTTGGCATAGATCGAGATTAGGATTTGTCACTCCGATTGTTGGAGAGGTATCTCTGGGCCCTCTCGGTAATGCACATCACTATAAGCCTTGCAAGCAATGTGACTAATGAGTTAGTTGCAGGATGATGCATTACGGAACGAGTAAAGAGACTTGCCGGTAACGAGATTGAACTAAGTATTGAGATACCGACGATCGAATCTCGGGCAAGTAACATACCGATGATAAAGGGAACAACGTATGTCGTTATGCGGTTTCACTGATAAAGATCTCCGTAGAATATGTGGGAGCCAATATGAGCATCCAGGTTCCGCTATTGGTTATTGACCGGAGACATATCTCGGTCATGTCTACATAGTTCTCGAACCCGTAGGGTCCGCACGCTTAACGTTCTGTGACGATCGGTATTATGAGTTTATGTGTTTTGATGTACCGAAGGTTGTTTGGAGTCCCGGATGTGATCACGGACATGACGAGGAGTCTTGAAATGGTCGAGACATAAAGATCGGTATATTGGATGGCTATGTTTGGACATCGGAATGGTTCCGGGTGAGTTCGGGCATTTATGGGAGTACCGGGAGGTTACCGGAACCCCCCGGGGAGTGTATGGGCCTTATTGGGCCTCAGTGGGAGAGAGGAGGAGGCGGCCTAGGACCCCCCCCCCCCAAGCCCAATCCGAATTGGGAGGGGGGCCGGCCCCCCTTTCCTTCCTCCCTCTCTCCTCCTTCCTTCCTCTCCTACTCCTACTTGGAAGGGGGAATCCTACTCCCGGTGGGAGTTGGACTCCCCTTGGGGCGCGCCATGAGAGGGCCGACCCTCCCCCTCCTCCACTCCTTTATATACTGGGGAGGGGGGGCACCCCATAGACACATAAGTTGATCATTGATCTTTTAGCCGTGTGCGGTTCCCCCCTCCACCATAATCCACCCCGGTCATATCGTTGCAGTGCTTAGGCGAAGCCCTGCGTCGGTAGCTTCATCATCACCGTCATCACGCCGTCATGCTAACGAAGGTCTCCTTCGACACTCAGCTGGATCAAGAGTTCGTGGGACATCACCGAGCTGAACGTGTGCAGATCGCGGAGGTGAAGGCATATGACTACATCAACCGCGTTGTCATAACGCTTACGCTTACGGTCTACGAGGGTACGTGGACAACACTCTCCCGCTCGTTGCTATGCATCATCATGATCTTGCGTGTGCGTAGGAATTTTTTTGAAATTACTACGTTCCCCAACAGTGGCATCCGAGCCAGGTTTATGCATAGATGTTATATGCACGAGTAGAACACAAATGAGTTGTGGGCGATAATAGTCATACTACTTACCAGCATGTCATACTTTGATTCGGCGGTATTGTTGGATGAAGCCTCCCCGGACCGACATTACGTGAGACTGGTTCTACCGATGTGCTTCGCACACAGGTGGCTGGCGGGTGTCAGTTTCTCCAACTTTAGTTGAATCGAGTGTGGCTACGCCCGGTCCTTGTTGAAGGTTAAAACAGCACATACTTGACGAAAAATCTTTGTGGTTTTGATGCGTAGGTAAGAACGGTTCTTGCTCAGCCCGTAGCATCTACGTAAAACTTGCAACAACAAAGTAGGGGACGTCTAACTTGTTTTTGCAGGGCATGTTATGATGTGATATGGTCAAGAAATGATGCTAAATTTTATCGTATGAGACGATAATGTTTTGTAACAGAGTTATCGGCAACTGGCAGGAGCCATAGGTTGTCGCTTTATTGTATGCAATGCAATCGCCCTGTAATTGTTTTACTTTATCACTAAGCGGTAGCGATAGTCGTAGAAACAATAGTTGGCGAGACGACAATGATGCTACGATGGAGATCAAGGTGTCGCGCCGGTGACGATGGTGATCATGACGGTGCTTTGGAGATGGAGATCAAAGGCACAAGATGATGATGGCCATATCATATCACTTATATTGATTGCATGTGATGTTTATCCTTTATGCATCTTATTTTGCTTTGATTGACGGTAGCATTATAAGATTATCTCTCACTAAATTTCAAGGTATAAGTGTTCTCCCTAAGTATGCACCGTTGCGAAAGTTCGGCGTGCCAAGACACCACGCGATGATCGGGTGTGATAAGCTCTACGTTCACATACAACGGGTGCAAGCCAGTTTTGCACACGCAGAATACTCGGGTTAAACTTGACGAGCCTAGCATATGCAGATATGGCCTCGGAACACTGAGACTGAAAGGTCGAGCGTGAATCATATAGTAGATATGATCAACATAGTGATGTTCACCATTGAAAATTACTCCATCTCACGTGATGATCGGACATGGTTTAGTTGATATGGATCACGTGATCACTTAGATGATTAGACGGATGTCTATCTAAGTGGGAGTTCTTAAGTAATATGATTAATTGAACTTTAATTTATCATGAACTTAGTACCTGATAGTATTTTGCATGTCTATGTTGTTGTAGATCAAAGGCCCGTGCTACTGTTCCTTTGAATTTTAATGCGTCCCTTGAGAAAGCTAAGTTGAAAGATGATGGTAGCAATTACACGGACTGGGTCCGTAACTTGAGGATTATCCTTATTGCTGCACAGAAGAATTACGTCCTGGAAGCACCGCTAGGTGTCAGCCTGTACAAAACCGAACTGAAACCATAAACCGAACCGAAAAAAACCAAACCGAACTGAAACTTCGGTTTTTTCAGGTTTTGGTTTCAGTTTCAATTTCCAAATTTGGAAACCATTTGAACTTCGGTTTTTTCGGTTTAAACCGAACGGTTTTTGGTTAAACCGATAAAACCGAAAGTAGCTTCGGAGTGCAGAAAATAACCAACGCTATGATTGAAGCCCTTCACCCGCCCTTCCCTTTATAGCTCTCCGCCCACCACTTCTTGTCTCCGCTCGCCGATGTGGGACTAAACCACACTTCCTTCTCTCCTAGCGACTGCATCAGTGCTTGTTTTAGTGTTTGGGCCTCAAATATTCCAGCCCACGCTGGTGCTTGTTCAATTCTGTTGGGCCTATTGTTTGACCTGGGCACTTGGTGCGGTTGGTCGCTCCTTTGCTCTACTAAAAAAAGGCTGTTCGTACTGCTTCTGTACCACCAAACCAACGCTACTTTTGTCTAAAATAAAAAAACCAAACTAACGCTACTTTTTTTGAACTAAAACCAATGCTACTTAGTAGTACTTAGTACTTGCCCTCAAAGAAAAAAAACTACGCAAGTGCACCACCGGCTGTACGTACATACATATGCCATGGACCAAATCATGTCTTCTGCCATCTAAATTCTAATAATCTAATCTACATACACAGTTCTTAGTTCTCATACATCACAGAAACATCTAACCTACATACATAGACCGAATCATCTGACCAAAATATCATGTGTCATTCAAAAATTTGCGTAAACTTTGGTTATTTTGGTTATTACCGAAACCGAACCGAAAATAAATGGTTATTACCGAAACCGAACCGTATATATGTATAAAATCGTATAAACCGAACCGAATCAAACCGAAAAAACCGAATGCACACCCTGAGCTAGGTGCAAGACCCGCTGCAGGAGCAACACTGGACGTTGTGAATATCTGGCAGAGCAGAGCTGATGACTACTCGATAGTTCAGTGTGCCATGCTTTAAGGCTTAGAACCGGTACTTCAACGACGTTTTGAACGTCATGGAGCATATGAGATGTTCCAGGAGTTGAAGTTAATATTTCAAGCAAATGCTCGAATTGAGAGATATGAAGTCTCCAATAAGTTCTATAGCTGCAAGATGGAGGAGAATAGTTCTGTCAGTGAACATATACTCAAAATGTTTGGGTATAACAACCACTTGATTCAGCTGGGAGTTAATCTTCCTGATGACAGTGTCATTGACAGAATTCTTCAATCACTGCCACCAAGCTACAAGAGCTTCGTGATGAACTATAATATGCAAGGGATGAACAAGACAATTCCCGAGCTCTTCGCAATGCTAAAGGCTGCGGAGGTAGAAATCAAGAAGGAGCATCAAGTGTTGATGGTCAACAAGACCACCAGTTTCAAGAAAAAGGGTAAAGGGAAGAAGGGGAACTTCAAGAAGAACGGCAAGCAAGTTGCTGCTCAAGTGAAGAAGCCCAAGTCTGGACCTAAGCCAGAGACTGAGTGCTTCTACTGCAAAGGGGCTGGTCACTGGAAGCGGAACTGCCCCAAGTATTTGGTGGATAAGAAGGATGGCAAGGTGAACAAAGGTATACGTGATATACATGTTATTGGTGTGTACCTTACTAATGCTCGCAGTAGCACCTGGGTATTTGATACTGGTTCTGTTGCTAATATTTGCAACTCAAAACATGGACTACGAATTAAGCAAAGATTGGCTAAGGACGAGGTGACGATGCGCGTGGGAAATGGTTCCAACGTCGATGTGATTGTTGTCGGCACGCTACCTCTACATCTACCTTCGGGATTAGTTTTAGACCTGAATAATTGTTATTTGGTGCCAGCGTTGAGCATGAACATCATATCTGGATCTTGTTTTATGCGAGACGGTTATTCATTTAAATATGAGAATAATGGTTGTTCTATTTATATGAGTAATACCTTTTATGGTCATGCACCCTTGAAGAGTGGTCTATTTTTGTTGAATCTCGATAGTAGTGACACACATATTCATAATATTGAAGCCAAAAGATGCAGAGTTGATAATGATAGTGCAACTTATTTGTGGCACTGCCGTTTGGGTCATATTGGTGTAAAGCGCATGAAGAAACTTCATTCTGATGGACTTTTGGAATCACTTGATTATGAATCACTTGGTACTTGCGAACCATGCCTCATGGGCAAGATGACTAAAACTCTGTTCTCCGGAACGATGGAGCGAGCATCGGATTTGTTGGAAATCATACATACTGATGTATGTGGTCTGATGAATATTGAGGCTCGCGGTGGGTATCGTTATTTTCTCACCTTCACAGATGATTTGAGCAGATATGGGTATATCTACTTAATGAAACATAAGTCTGAAACATTTGAAAAGTTCAAGGAATTTCAGAGTGAAGTGGAAAATCATCGTAACAAGAAAATAAAGTTTCTACGATCTGATCGTGGAGGAGAATATTTGAGTTACGAGTTAGGCCTTCATTTGAAACAATGCGGAATAGTTTTGCAACTCACGCCACCCGGAACACCACAGCGTAATGGTGTGTCCGAACGTCGTAACCGCACTTTATTAGATATGGTGCGATCTATGATGTCGCTTACTAATTTACCGCTATCGTTTTGGGGTTATGCTTTAGAGATGGCTACATTCACGTTAAATAGGGCACCATCTAAATCCGTTGAGACGACACCTTATGAACTGTGGTTTGGTAAGAAACCCAAGTTGTCGTTTCTTAAAGTTTGGGGTTGCGATGCTTATGTGAAAAAGCTTCAACCTGATAAGCTCGAACCCAAATCGGAGAAACGTGTCTTCATAGGATACCCAAAGGAGACTGTTGGGTACACCTTCTATCACAGATCCGAAGGCAAGATATTCGTTGCTAAGTCCTTTCTACAGAAGGAGTTTCTCTCGAAAGAAGTGAGTGGGAGGAAAGTAGAACTTGATGAGGTAACTGTACCTGCTCCCTTATTGGAAAGTAGTTCATCACAGAAATCAGTTCCTGTGATCCCTACACCAATTAGTGAGGAAGCTAATGATAATGATCATGAAACTTCAGATCAAGTTACTACCAAACCTCGTAGGTCAACCTGAGTAAGTTCCGCAGCAGAGTGGTACAGTAATCCTGTTCTGGAGGTCATGTTACTTGACCATGACGAACCTACGAACTATGAGGAAGCGATGATGAGCCCAGATTCCGCGAAATGGCTTGAGGCCATGAAATCTGAGATGGGATCCATGTATGAGAACAAAGTGTGGACTTTGGTTGAGTTGCCCGATGATCAGCAAGCCATCGAGAATAAATGGATTTTCAAGAAGAAGACTGACGCTGACGGTAATGTTACTGTCTACAAAGCTCGACTTGTTGCAAAAGGTTTTCGACAAGTTCAAGGAGTTTACTACGATGAGACCTTCCCTCCCGTAGCGATGCTTAAGTCTGTCCGAATCATGTTAGCAATTGCTGCATTTTATGATTATGAAATTTGGCAAATGGATGTAAAGATGGCATTCCTGAATGGATTTCTGGAAGAAGAGTTGTATATGATGCAACCCGAAGGTTTTATAGATCCAAAGGATGCTAACAAAGGGTGCAAGCTCCAGCGATCCATTTATGGACTGGTGCAAGCATCTCGGAGTTTGAATAAACGCTTTGATAGTGTGATCAAAGCATATGGTTTTATACAGACTTTTGGAGAAGCCTGTATTTACAAGAAAGTGAGTGGGAGCTCTGTAGAATTTCTAATATTATATGTGGATGACATATTGCTAATTGGAAATGATATAGAATTTCTGGATAGCATAAAAGGATACTTGAACAAGAGTTTTTCAATGAAAGACCTCGGTGAAGCTGCTTATGTATTGGGCATCAAGATAGATCGAGACGCTTAATTGGACTTTCACAAAGCACATACCTTGATAAAGTTCAAGCAAAGAAAGGGTTCTTGCCTGTGTTACAAGGTGTGAAGTTGAGTCAGACTCAATGCCCGACCACTGCAGAAGATAGAGAGAAAATGAAAGTTGTTCCATATGCTTCAGCCATAGGCTCTATCATGTATGCAATGATGTGTACCAGACCTGATGTGTGCCTTGCTATTAGTTTAGCAGGGAGCTACCAAAGTAATCCAAGAGTGGATCACCGGACAACGGTCAAGAACATCCTGAAATACCTGAAAAGGACTAAGGATATGTTTCTCATTTATGGAGGTGACAAAGAGCTCGTCGTAAATGGTTACGTCGATGCAAGCTTTGACACTGATCCGGATGACTCTAAGTCGCAAACCGGATACGTATTTATATTGAACGGTGGAGCTGTCAGTTGGTGCAGTTCTAAGCAAAGCGTCGTGGCGGGATCTACGTGTGAAGCGGAGTACATAGCTGCTTCGGAAGGAGCAAATGAAGGAGTCTGGATGAAGGAGTTCATATCCGATCTAGGTGTCATACCTAGTGCATCAGGTCCAATGAAAATCTTTTGTGACAATACTGGTGCAATTGCCTTGGCAAAGGAATCCAGATTTCACAAGAGAACCAAGCACATCAAGAGACGCTTCAATTCCATCCGCGAACAAGTCAAGGAGGGAGACATAGAGATTTGCAAGATACATACGGATCTGAATGTTGCAGACCCATTGACTAAGCCTCTCTCACAAGCAAAACATGGTCAGCACCAAGACTCCATGGGTGTTAGAACCATTACTGTGTAATCTAGATTATTGACTCTAGTGCAAGTGGGAGACTGAAGGAAATATGCCCTAGAGGCAATAATAAAGTTGTTATTTAGATTTCCTTATATCATGATAAATGTTTATTATTCATGCTAGAATTGTATTAACCGGAAACTTAGTACATGTGTGAATACATAAACAAACAGAGTGTCACTAGTATGCCTCTACTTGACTAGCTCGTTAATCAAAGATGGTTAAGTTTCCTAGCCATAGACATGAGTTGTCATTTGATTAACGGGATCACATCATTATAGAATGATGTGATTGACCTGACCCATTCTGTTAGCTTAGCACTTGATCGTTTAGTATGTTGCTATTGCTTTCTTCATGACTTATACATGTTCCTATGAGTATGAGATTATGCAACTCCCGAATACCGGAGGAACACTTTGTGTGCTACCAAACGTCACAACGTAACTGGGTGATTATAAAGGTGCTCTACAGGTGTCTCCGATGGTGTTTGTTGAGTTGGCATAGATCGAGATTAGGATTTGTCACTCCGATTGTTGGAGAGGTATCTCTGGGCCCTCTCGGTAATGCACATCACTATAAGCCTTGCAAGAAATGTGACTAATGAGTTAGTTGTGGGATGGTGCATTACGGAACGAGTAAAGAGACTTGCCGCTAACGAGATTGAACTAGGTATTGAGATACCGACTATCGAATCTCGGGCAAGTAACATACCGATGACAAAGGGAACAACGTATGTTGTTATGCGGTTTGACCGATAAAGATCTTTGTAGAATATGTGGGAGCCAATATGAGCATCCAGGTTCCGCTATTGGTTATTGACCGGAGACATGTCTCGGTCATGTCTACATAGTTCTCAAACCCGTAGGGTCCGCACGCTTAACGTTCTGTGACGATCGGTATTATGAGTTTATGTGTGTACCGAAGGTTTTTCGGTGTCCCAGATGTGATCACGGACATGACGAGGAGTCTCGAAATGGTCGAGACATAAAGATCGATATATTGGATGGCTATGTTTGGACATCGGAATGGTTCCGGGTGAGTTCGGGCATTTACTGGAGTACCGGGAGGTTACCGGAACCCCCCGGGGAGTGTATGGGCCTTATTGGGCCTTAGTGGGAGAGAGGAGGAGGCGCCCTAGGAGGGGGCGCCCCCCCAAGCCCAATCCAAATTGGGAGGGGGGCCGGCCCCCCTTTCCTTCCTCCCTCTCTCCTCCTTCTTTCCTCTCCTACTCCTACATGGAAGGGGGGAATCCTACTCCCAGTGGGAGTAGGACTCCCCTTGGGGCGCGCCATGAGAGGGCCGACCCTCCCCCTCCTCCACTCCTTTATATACGGGGGAGGGGGCACCCCATAGACACATAGGTTGATCATTGATCTTTTAGCCGTGTGCGGTGCCCCCCTCCACCATAATCCACCTCGGTCATATCGTTGTCGTGCTTAGGCGAAGCCCTGCACCGGTAGCTTCATCATCACCGTCATCATGCCATCGTGCTGGCGAAGCTCTCCCTCGACACTCAGCTGGATCGAGAGTTCGTGGGACGTCACCGAGCTGAACGTGTGCAGATCGCGGAGGTGCCGTACTTTCGGTACTAGGATCGGTCGATCGTGAAGACGTACGACTACATCAACCGCGTTATCATAATGCTTCCGCTTACGGTCTACGAGGGTACGTGGAAAACACTCTCCCGCTCGTTGTTATGCATCACCATGATCTTGCGTGTGCGTAGGAATTTTTTTGAAATTACTGCGTTCCCCAACACTCCGGACCGTAGTCACCGTATCACTACCCAAGTGGTCGAGGACGTTGACCACAGCCACCCGCGAACAACGTGACAGTGTCTCGGCCAGGGGGTTGTCACCACGTCAACTCCCGCCCTGGTAGTTGAGCTAAGGACTCCTAGGTCGGTTCCGTCTTGGGCCACTTTGGCCGGCCCATGGCGACCCACAAGGAAAATCAAGAAGCCTTGTCGTTTGATACGTCTCCAACGTATCTATAATTTTTGATTGTTCCACGCTATTATATTATCTGTTTTGGATGTTTAATGGGCTTTATTATAAACTTTTATATTATTTTTGGGACTAACCTACTAACCGGAGGACCAGTCCAAATTGTTGTTTTTGCCTATTTCAGTGTTTCGCAGAAAAGGAATATCAAACGGAATCCAAACGGAATGAAACCTTCAGGAGAGTTATTTTTGGAACAAACGCAATCCAGGGGACTTGGAGTGGACGTCAAGAAAAAAGCAAGGAGGCCAGGAGGCAGGGAGGCGCGCCTGCCCCCAGGGCGCGCCCCTACCCTTGTGGGCCCCTTGTAGCTCCACCGACCTACTTCTTCCTCCTATATATACCCATGTACCCCGAAAACATCCGAGAGCACCACGAAACCCTATTTCCACCGCCGCAACCTTCTGTACCCGTGAGATCCCATCTTGGGGCCTTTTCGGTGCTCCGCCGGAGGGGGAATCGATCACGGAGGGCTTCTACATCAACACCATAGCCTCTCCGATGATGCGTGAGTAGTTTACCTCAGACCTTCGGGTCCGCAGTTATTAACTAGATGGCTTGTTCTCTCTCTTTGGATCTCAATACAAAGTTCTCCTCGATTCTCTTGGAGATCTATTTGATGTAACTCTTTTTGCGGTGTGTTTGTCGAGATCCGATGAATTGTGGGTTTATGATCAAAATTATCTATGAACAATATTTGAATCTCCTCTGAATTCTTCTATGTATGATTTGTTATCTTTGCAGGTCTCTTCGAATTATCAGTTTGGTTTGGCCTACTAGATTGATCTTTCTTGCAATGGGAGAAGTGCTTAGCTTTGGGTTCAATCTTGCGGTGTTCGATCCCAGTGACAGAAGGGGAACCGATACGTATTGTATTGTTGCCATCGAGGATAAAAGATGGGGTTTATATCATATTTCTTGAGTTTATCCCTCTACATCATGTCATCTTGCCTAATGCGTTACTCTGTTCTTATGAACTTAATACTCTAGATGCATGCTGGATAGTGGTCGATGTGTGGAGTAATAGTAGTAGATGCAGAATCATTTCGGTCTACTTGTCGCGGACGTGATGCCTATATACATGATCATGCCTAGATATTCTCATAATTATGCACTTTTCTATCAATTGCTCGACAGTAATTTGTTCACCCACCGTAATACTTATGCTATCTTGAGAGAAGACACTAGTGAAACCTATGGCCCCCAGGTCTATTTTCCATCATATAAGTTTCCGATATATTTTATTTTGCAATCTTTACTTTCCAATTTATACGACAAAAATACCAAAAATATTTATCTTTTTATCTCTATCAGATCTCACTTTTGCAAGTGGCCGTGAAGGGATTGACAAGCCCTTTATCGCGTTGGTTGCAAGGTTCTTATTTGTTTGTGTAGGTACGAGGGACTTGCGTGTGGCCTCCTACTGGATTGATACCTTGGTTCTCAAAAACTGAGGGAAATACTTACGCTACTTTGCTGCATCACCCTTTCCTCTTCAAGGGAAAAACCAACGCAAGCTCAAGAGGAAGCAAGAAGGATTTCTGGCGCCGCTGTCGGGGAGTCTACGCACAAGTCAAGACATACCAAGTACCCATCACAAACTCTTATCCCTCGCATTACATTATTTGCCATTTGCCTCTTGTTTTCCTCTCCCCCACTTCACCCTTGCGGTTTTATTCGCCCTCTTTTCCGTTCACCTCTTTTTCGCCTGCTTCTTGTGTTGGCATTCGTCGTCATGGCTAGTCCTTTTATAATTATTAGTACTCCCGATCATGAAGTTCTTAATTTTAAACAAAGGGAGGGAGAAAATCTAAAAGATGCTTGGCATAGAATTTGCAATGCTTAGAATAGATCTACTAGGAAGCAATCTACTTCCGTTCTTCTTCGTAATTTTTGTTGGGGAACGTAGTAATTTCAAAAAAAATCCTACGCACACGCATGATCATGGTGATGCATAGCAACGAGAGGGGAGAGTGTTGTCCACGTACCCTCGTAGACCGAAAGCGGAAGCGTTAGCACAATGTGGTTGATGTAGTCGTACCTCTTCACGATCAGACCGATCAAGTACCGAACGCACGGCACCTCCGAGTTCAGCACACGTTCAGCCCGATGACGTCCCTCGAACTCCGATCCAGTCGAGTGTTGAGGGAGAGTTTCGTCAGCACGACGGCGTGGTGACGATGATGATGTTCTACCGACCCAGGGCTTCGCCTAAGCACCGCTACAGTATTATCGAGGTGGACTATGGTGGAGGGGGGCACCGCACATGGCTAAAAGATCAAACGATCAATTGTTGTGTCTCTAGGGTGCCCCCTGCCCCCGAGCAAGGGGGAGAGGTGCGGCCGGCCAGGAGGGGCGCTCCAGGAGGAGTCCTACTCCCACCGGGAGTAGGACTCCCTCCCTTTTCCTTGTTGGACTAGGAGTGGAGGGGGAAAGAGGAGGGAGAGAGGAAGGAAAGGGGGGGCGCCGCCCCTCTCTCCTTGTCCTATTCGGACTAGGGGGGAGGGGCGCGCGGCCCTGCCTTGGCCGCCTCTCCTCTCTTCCACTAAGGCCCACTATGGCCCATTAAGCCCCCGGGGGGTTCCGGTAACCTCCCGGTACTTCGGTAAAATTCCGATTTCACCCGGAACACTTCCGATATCCAAACATAGGCTTCCAATATCAATCTTCATGTCTCGACCATTTCGAGACTCCTCGTCATGTCCGTGATCACATCCGGGACTCCGAACAACCTTAGGTACATCAAAACATATAAACTCACAATATAACTGTCATCGAAACTTAAAGCGTGCGGACCCTACGGGTTCGAGAACTATGTAGACATGACCGAGACACGTCTCCGGTCAATAACCAATAGCGGAACCTGGATGCTCATATTGGCTCCCACATATTCTACGAAGATCTTTATCGGTCAGAACGCATAACAACATACGTTGTTCCCTTTGTCATCGGTATGTTACTTGCCCGAGATTCGATCGTCGGTATCTCAATACCTAGTTCAATATCGTTACCGGCAAGTATCTTTACTCGTTCTGTAATACATCATCCCACAACTAACTCATTAGTTGCAATGCTTGAAAGGCTTAAGTGATGTGCATTACCGAGTGGGCCCAGAGATACCTCTCCGACAATCGGAGTGACAAATCCTAATCGCGAAATACGCCAACCCAACAAGTACCTTCGGAGACACCTGTAGAGCACCTTTATAATCACCCAGTTACGTTGTGATGTTTGGTAGCACACAAAGTATTCCTCCGGTAAACAGGAGTTGCATAATCTCATAGTCATAGGAACATGTATAAGTCATGAAGAAAGCAATAGCAACATACTAAACAATCGAGTGCTAAGCTAACGGAATGGGTCAAGTCAATCACATCATTCTCCTAATGATGTGATCCCGTTAATCAAATGACAACTCATGTCTATGGCTAGGAAACTCAACCATCTTTGATTAACGAGCTAATCAAGTAGAGGCATACTAGTGACACTCTGTTTGTCTATGTATTCACACATGTATTATGTTTCCGGTTAATAAAATTCTAGCATGAATAATAAACATTTATCATGATATAAGGAAATAAATAATAACTTTATTATTGCCTCTAGGGCATATTTCCTTCAGTCTCCCACTTGCACTAGAGTCAATAATCTAGATCACATCACCATGTGATTTAACATCAATAGTTCACATCACCATGTGATTAACACCCATAGTTCACATCGTCATGTGACCAACACCCAAAGGGTTTACTAGACTCAATAATCTAGTTCACATCGCTATGTGATTAACACCCAAAGAGTACTAAGGTGTGATCATGTTTTGCTTGTGAGAGAAGTTTAGTCAATGGGTCTGCCATATTCAGATCCGTATGTATTTTGCAAATTTCTATGTCTACAATGCTCTGTTCGGAGCTACTTTAGCTAATTGCTCCCACTTTCAATATGTATCCAGATTAAGACTTAGAGTCATCTGGGTCAGTGCCAAAACTTGTATTGACGTAACCCTTTACGACGAACCTTTTTGTCACCTCCATAATCGAGAAACATATCCTTATTCCACTAAGGATAATTTTGACCACTGTCAAGTGATCTACTCCTAGATCACTATTGTACTCCCTTGCCAAAATCAGTGTAGGGTATACAATAGATCTGGTACATAGCATGACATAATTTATAGAACCTATGGTTGAGGCATAGGCCCACTAGTAGAAAACAAGGCTTTGGTTCGGCCAGAAAAGAGCATTAATCCCGGTTGCATAACGAACCGGGACTAATGTGAGCATTAGTCCCGGTTCGAGCGGCTAGGGCACCGTACAGGCATTAGTCGCGGTTCAAATGGGACCTTTAGTCCCGGTTGGTGCCACGAACCGGGACTAAAGGGTGTGATGCTCATTAGTACCGGTTCGTGGCACCAACCGGTACTAAAGGTTAGACCTTTAGTCCCGGTTCGAGCCACCAACCGGTACTAATGGGGTTTGAGGCATTAGTACCGGTTCATCGCACGAACCGGTACTAAAGGTCCCATTTTCAAACTCTACCCCCCCCGGATCGCCTTTTCAGTTTTGTAAAAAGCAAAATAAAATGATAAAAACTTCAAAAATTAAAATCCTTCCAGATGTAGTTAGGTTACTACATGTACTAGTTAGGAAAATTTAAAAACTTAAATTTGGACATGTTTTGCAAAAAGTGTAGGGAAAATGTAAAACGGCTATAACTTTTGCATACGATGTCAAAAAAACGTATAATATATCAAAATGTTCAGCATGAAAATCCGCATCCGATTTTGACCGCCTACGGCCTGTTTGCAAATTTTTAGAATCCTCAAATTCTAAAAGGAAAAAAAGTTATGCTCAAATTTCTGTTTTTTTTGAATTTTTGTTAAATCTGGTCAAACTATGGTCAAACTACTTATTCAAGAAGTATTAGTGTTACTAAATAATTATTCAAGAATATTAGTGTTACTAAATAATTATTTCAGTTTTTTTGAATTTTGGTCAAATCTGGTCAAACTGTGGTCAAACAATGGTCAAACTAATTATTCAAGAAATATTAGTGTTACTAAATAATTATTTCAGTTTTTTTGAATTTTGGTCAAATCTGGTCAAACTGTGGTCAAACTATGGTCAAACTACTTATTCAAGAAATATTAGTGTTACTAAATAATTATTGTTTTTTAGAACAATAGTTTCAAACTCAAACAGTGAAATGTGTGACTTCATGCTCAAGCTAAATTCCTCAGGGTTAATAGGATTGACATCTTACTATTGTAAGGAAAACAACAAGTGCAGACTTGGAAACGAGGGAGAATAGAACCCGGAAGTTAAGCGTGCTCAGGCTGGAGTAGTGAGAGGATGGGTGACCGTCCGGGAAGTTAGATGATTTGGAATGATGAGGGGTGATTAGAGATTAGAGGTTAAATTGAGCAGTGATGAGGGGTGATTAGAGATTAGAGGTTAAAAAAATTCAGAAATTTGAAAATAAAAAAAATTCAAAAAAGTTCAAAAAAATTCAAAAAAAATTCATAAAATTTCCTTTAGTACCGGTTGGTGTTACCAACCGAGACTAAAGGTGGACCTCCAGGCAGCGGCCACGTGGAGGGCCTTTAGTCCCGGTTCGTGTAAGAACCGGGACTAAAGGGGGAGGCTTTAGTAACGACCCTTTAGTCCCGGTTCCAGAACTGGGACTAAAGGCCCTTATGAACCGGGACTAAAGGCCCTTTTCCTACTAGTGGGAATGACTTTCATTCTCTTTCTATCTTCTGCCGTGGTCGGGTTTTGAGTCTTACTCAGTTTCACACTTTGTAACACAGGCAAGAACTCTTTCTTTGACTGTTCCATTTTGAACTACTTCAAAAACTTGTCAAGGTATGTACTCATTGAAAAAACTTATCAAGCGTTTTGATCTATCTCTATAGATCTTGATGCTCAATATGTAAGGAGCTTCACCGAGGTATTTCTTTGAAAAACTCCTTTCAAACACTCCTTTATGCTTTGCAGAATAATTCTACATTATTTCCGATCAACAATATGTCATTCACATATACTTATCAGAAATGTTGTAGTGCTCCCACTCACTTTCTTTTAAATACAGGCTTCACCGCAAGTCTGTATAAAACTATATGCTTTGATCAACTCATCAAAGCGTATATTCCAACTCCGAGATGCTTGCACCAGTCCATAGATGGATCGCTGGAGCTTGCACATTTTGTCAACACCTTTAGGATCGACAAAACCTTCTGGTCGCATCATATACAACTCTTCTTTAATAAATCCATTAAGGAATGCAGTTTTGTTTATCCATTTGCCAAATTTCATAAAATGCAGCAATTGCTAACATGATTCGGACAGACTTAAGCATAGATACGAGTGAGAAACTCTCATCGTAGTCAACACCTTGAACTTGTCGAAAACCTTTTGCGACAATTCTAGCTTTGTAGATAGTAACACTACTATCAGCGTCCGTCTTCCTCTTGAAGATCCATTTAATCTCAATGGCTCGCCGATCATTGGGCAAGTCAATCAAAGTTCATACTTTGTTCTCATACATGGATCTCATCTCAGATTTCATGGCCTCAAGCCATTTCGCGGAATCTGGGCTCATCATCGCTTCCTCATAATTCGTAGGTTTATCATGGTCTAGTACCATGACTTCCAGTATAGGATTACCGTACCACTCTGGTGTGGTTCTCACTCTGGTTGACCTACGAGGTTCGGTAGTAACTTGATCTGAAGTTACATGATCATCATCATTAGCTTCCTCACTAATTGGTGTAGGAATCACAGGAACAGATTTCTGTGATGAACTACTTTCCAATAAGGGAGCAGGTACAGTTACCTCATCAAGTTCTACTTTCCTCCCACTCACTTCTTTCGAGAGAAACTCCTTCTCTAGAAAGGATCCATTCTTAGCAACGAATGTCTTGCCTCCGGATCTGTGATAGAAGGTGTACCCAACAGTCTCCTTTGGGTATCCTATGAAGACACATTTTTCCGATTTGGGTTTGAGCTTATCAGGATGAAACTTTTTCACATAAGCATCGCAACCCCAAACTTTAAGAAACGACAATTTGGTTTCTTGCCAAACCACAGTTCATAAGGCATCGTCTCAACGGATTTAGACGGTGCCCTTTTTAACGTGAATGCAACTGCTCTAATGCATAACCCCAAAACGATAGTGGTAAATCGGTAAGAGACATCATAGATTGCACCATATCTAATAAAGTACAGTTACGATGTTCGGACACACCATTACACTGTGGTGTTCCAGGTGGCGTGAGCAGTGAAACTATTTCACATTGTTTTAACTGAAGACCAAACTCGTAACTCAAATACTCTTCTCCACGATCAGATCATAGAAACTTTATTTTCTTGTTACGATGATTTTCCACTTCACTCTGAAATTATATGAACTTTTCAAATGTTTCAGACTTCTGTTTCTTCATGCGCTTTACACCAATATGACCTAAATGGCAGTGCCACAAATAAGTTGCACTATCATTATTAACTTTGCATCTTTTGGCTTCACTATTATGAATATGTGTATCACTACGATCGAGATCCAACAAACCATTTTCATTGGGTGTATGACCATAGAAGGTTTTATTCATGTAAATATAACAACAATTATTCTCTAACTTAAATGAATAACCGTATTGCGATAAACATGATCAAATCATATTCATGCTCAACGCAAACACCAAATAACACTTATTTAGGTTCAACACTAATCCCGAAAGTGTAGGGAGTGTACGATGATGATCATATCAATCTTGAAACTACTTCCAACACACATCATCACTTCACCCTTAACTAGTTTCTGTTCATTCTGCAACTCCCGTTTCGAGTTACTACTCTTAGCAACTGAACCAGTATCAAATACCGAAGGGTTGCTACGAACACTAGTAAAATACACATCAATAATCTGTATATCAAATATACCTTTGTTCACTTTGCCATCCTTCTTATCCGCCAAATACTTGGGGCAGTTCCGCTTCCAGTGACCAGTTCCTTTGCAGTTGAAGCACTCAGTCTCAGGCTTAGGTCCAGACTTGGGCTTCTTCACTTGAGCAGCAACTCGCTTGCCGTTCTTCTTGAAGTTCCTCTTCTTCCCTTTGGCCTTTTCTTGAAACTAGTGGTCTTGTCAACCATCAACACTTGATGTTTTTCTTGATTTCTACCTTCGTCGATTTCAGCATCACGAAGATCTTGGGAATCGTTTCCGTTATCCCTTGCATATTATAGTTCATCATGAAGTTCTAGTAACTTGGTGATAGTGACTAGAGAACTCTGTCAATCACTATCTTATCTGGAAGATTAACTCCCACTTGATTCAAGTGATTGTAGTACTCAGACATTCTGAGCACATGCCCACTAGCTAAGCAATTCTCCTCCATCTTGTAGGCAAAGTACTGTCAGAGGTCTCATACGTCTCGACACGGGCATGAGTATGAAATACCAATTTCAACTCTTAGAACATCTTATATGCTCTGTGGTGTTCAAAACATTTTTGAAGTCCCGATTCTAAGCCGTAAAGCATGGTGCACTAAACTATCAAGTAGTCATCATACCGAGCTTTTGTCAAACGTTCATAACGTCTGCATCTGCTCCTACAATAGGTCTGTCACCTAGCGGTGCATCAAGGACATAGTACTTCTGTGCAGCAATGAGGTTAATCCTCAGATCACGGACCAAGTCCGCATCATTGCTACTAACATCTTTCAACTTAGTTTTCTCTAGGAACATATCAAAATAAAACAGGGGAGCAAAACGCAAGCTATTGATCTACAACATAGATATGCTAATACTACCAGGACTAAGTTCATGATAAATTTAAGTTCAATTAATCATATTACTTAAGAACTCCCACTTAGATAGACATCCCTCTAATCCTCTAAGTGATCACGTGATCCAAATTAACTAAACCATGTCCGATCATCACGTGAGATGGAGTAGTTTCAATGGTGAACATCACTATGTTGATCATATCTACTATATGATTCACGCTCGACCTTTCGGTCTTAGTGTTCCGAGGCCATATCTGCTATATGCCAGGCTCGTCAAGTTTAACCTGAGTACTCCGCGTGTGCAACTGTTTTGCACCCGTTGTATTTGAACGTAGAGCCTATCACACCCGATCATCATGTGGTGTCTCAGCACGAAGAACTTTCGCAACGGTGCATACTCAGGGAGAACACTTATACCTTGATAATTTAGTGAGAGATCATCTTATAATGCTACCGCCGAACTAAGCAAAATAAGATGTATAAAAGATAAACATCACATGCAATCATAATATGTGACATGATATGGCCATCATCATCTTGTGCCTTTGATCTCCATCACCAAAGCATCGTCATGATCTCCATCGTCACCGGCATGACACCATGATCTCCATCATCTTGATCTATATCAATGTGTCGTCACATGGTCGTCTCGCCAACTATTGCTCTTGCAACTATTGCTATCGCATAGCGATAAAGTAAAGCAATTATTTGGCGCTTGCATCTTATGCAATAAAGAGACAACCATAAGGCTTCTGCCAGTCGCCGATAAATTCAACAAAACATGATCATCTCATACAACAACTTATATCTCATCACGTCTTGACCATATCACATCACAACATGCCCTACAAAAACAAGTTAGACGTCCTCTACTTTGTTGTTGCAAGTTTTACGTGGCTGCTACAGGCTGAGCAAGAACCGTTCTTACCTACGCATCAAAACCACAATGATAGTTTGTCAAGTTGGTGCTGTTTTAACCTTCGCAAGGACCGGGCGTAGCCACACTCGGTTCAACTAAAGTTGGAGAAACTGACACCCGCCAGCCACCTGTATGCAAAGCACGTCGGTAGAACCAGTCTCGCGTAAGCGTACGCGTAATGTCGGTCCGGGCCGCTTCATCCGACAATACCGCCGAACCAAAGTATGACATGCTTGTAAGCAGTATGACTTATATCGCCCACAACTCACTTGTGTTCTACTCGTGCATATAACATCAACGCATAAAACCTGGCTCGGATGCCATTGTTGGGGAACGTAGTAATTTCAAAAAAAATCCTACGCACACGCAAGATCATGGTGATGCATAGCAACGAGAGGGAAGAGTGTTGTCCACGTACCCTCGTAGACTGAAAGCGGAAGTGTTAGCACAATGCGGTTGATATATGTAGTCGTACGTCTTCACGATCCGACCGATCAAGTACCGAACGCACGGCACCTCCGAGTTCAGCACATGTTCAGCCCGATGACGTCCCTCGAACTCCGATCCAGCCGAGTGTTGAGGGAGAGTTTCGTCAGCACGACGGCGTGGTGACGATGATGATGTTCTACCGACGCAGGGCTTCGCCTAAGCACCACTACAGTATTATCGAGGTGGACTATGGTGGAGGGGGGCACCGCACACGGCTAAAAGATCAAACGATCAATTGTTGTGTCTCTAGGGTGCCCCCTGCCCCCGTATATAAAGGAGCAAGGGGGAGAGGTGCGGCCGGCCAGGAGGGGCGCGCCAGGAGGAGTCCTACTCCCACCGGAGTTGGACTAGGAGTGGAGGGGGAAAGAGGAGGGAGAGAGGAAGGAAAGGGGGCCGCCGCCCCCCTCTCCTTGTTTTATTCGGACTAGGGGGGAGGGGCGCGCGACCCTGTCCTGGCCGCCTCTCCTCTCTTCCACTAAGGCCCACTATGGCCCATTAAGCCCCCGGGGGGTTCCGGTAACCTCCCAGTACTCCGGTAAAATTCCGATTTCACCCGGAACACTTCCGATATCCAAACATAGGCTTCCGATATCAATCTTCATGTCTCGGCCATTTCGAGACTCCTCGTCATGTCCGTGATCACATCCGGGACTCCGAACAACCTTCGGTACATCAAAACATATAAACTCATAATATAACTGTCATCAAAACTTTAAGTGTGCGGACCCTACGGGTTCGAGAACTATGTAGACATGACCGAGACACGTCTCCGGTCAATAACCAATAGCGGAACCTGGATGCTCATATTGGCTCCCACATATTCTACGAAGATCTTTATCAGTCAGACCGCATAACAACATACGTTGTTCCCTTTGTCGTCGGTATGTTACTTGCCCGAGATTCGATCCTCGGTATCTCAATACCTAGTTCAATCTCGTTACCGGCAAGTCTCTTTACTCGTTCTGTAATACATTATCCCACAACTAACTCATTAGTTGCAATGCTTGCAAGGCTTAAGTGATGTGCATTACCGAGTGGGCCCAGAGATACCTCTCCAACAATCGGAGTGACAAATCCTAATCTCGAAATACGCCAACCCAACAAGTACCTTCGGGGACACCTGTAGAGCACCTTTATAATCACCCAGTTACGTTGTGACGTTTGGTAGCACACAAAGTGTCCTCCGGTAAACGGGAGTTGCATAATCTCATAGTCATAGGAACATGTATAAGTCATGAAGAAAGCAATAGCAACATACTAAATGATCGAGTGCTAAGCTAACGGAATGGGTCAAGTCAATCACATCATTCTCCTAATGATGTGATCCCGTTAATCAAATGACAACTCATGTCTATGGCTAGGAAACTCAACCTTCTTTGATTAACGAGCTAGTCAAGTAGAGGCATACTAGTGACACTCTGTTTGTCTATGTATTCACACATGTATTATGTTTCCGGTTAATACAATTCTAGCATGAATAATAAACATTTATCATGATATAAGGAAATAAATAATAACTTTATTATTGCCTCTAGGGCATATTTCCTTCAATTTTTATGTAGGCATCACTCCTTGGAACAGATATATTCTTGATACCATTACCGGAGGGAATTTCTTCGGTAGCCATACTTTTGATTCTTATAATGCGTTGATAGATTTGTTTGGCCCACCACCTCTTTTGGTTAATGGAACTATTTTAACTTTGGAACATGTGATGCAAAGGCTTGAAATTATTGAAAATAAAGTTGCTACTATTGAGTTGATTGAAAATTTGGATAAAAAGATCCACAACCAAATTACTCAATATGGATCTAAGGTAGGAGTTACTCTGAATTTTTTTTAAAGAAAAGGAACCTATAGTTAACGATAGAATAGATCAAGATTCCACAAGAATTGGTAAACTTGAGGATATTATTACCAACTTAGGGTTTGCCTTTTCATCCGTGAAAAACACTCCAAATCCTCCTCCTACCAAAGTTGCCAAGCTAATGTATGTTCCTAAAAATAAGGGTGAATCTTCTAGTAAGGAAAATGTGGATCTCAAATCGATAAGTGTTCACCCCAACTTTTTCGCTATCATTAAGGAACCTTATGCTACAAATGAATTTATTGATTTCTTGCCTAGGAGTTTGACCATCAATAAAAAGAAAGAAACTCTTAAGGGTTATAAGTGTTCTATTGAAGAATTGCATACTAAAGATGATGATACTTAGATATATCCTTGTTTTTATGCCTAGCTAGGGGCGTTAAACGATAGCGCTTGTTGGGAGGCAACCCAATTTTATTTTTGTTTCTTAATTTTTGGTTCTGTTTAGTAATGAATAATTCATCTAGCCTCTGTTTAGATGTGGTTTTGTGTTTTAATTAGTGTTTGTGCCAAGTAGAACCTTTGGGAAGACTTGGGTGAAGTCTTTATGATCTTGTTGTAAAAAACAGAAACTTTAGCGCTCACGATATTAGCTACAACTTTTTACTGGAGAGTGCTATTTAGTTGATTCTTTTTGCAGATGATTAATAGACAAATTCCTCACGTCCACCAATTCATTTCAGAATTTTCGGAGTTTCAGAAGTATTCGAAAGTTATAGATTACTACAGACTGTTCTGTTTTGACAGATTCTGTTTTTCGTGTGTTGTTTGCTTATTTTGATGAATCTATGGCTAGTATCGGAGGTTATGAACCATACAGAAGTTGGAATACAGTAGGTTTAACACCAATATAAATAAAGAATGAGTTCATTACAGTACCTTGAAGTGGTGGTTTGTTTTATTTCGCTAACAGAGCTCATGAGATTTTCTGTTGAGTTTTGTGTTGTGAAGTTTTCAAATTTTTGGGTAAAGATTTGATGGATTATGGAATAAGGAGTGGCAAGAGCCTAAGATTGGGGATGCCCAACGCACCCCAAGGTAAAATTCAAGGACAACCAAAAGCCTAAGCTTGGGGATGCCCCGGAAGGCATCCCCTCTTTCGTCTTCGTCCATCGGTAACTTTACTTGATGCTATATTTTTATTCACCACATGATATGTCTTTTGCTTGGAGCGTCTTGTATGATTTGAGTCTTTGCTTTTTAGTTTACCACAATCATCCTTGCTGTACACACCTTTTGGGAGAGACACACATGAATCGGAATTTACTAGAATACTCTATGTGCTTCACTTATATCTTTTGAGCTAGATAATTTTGCTCTAGTGCTTCACTTATATCTTTTTAGAGCACGGTGGTGGTTTTATTTTATAGAAATTATTGATCTCTCATGCTTCACTTATATTATTTTGAGAGTCCTTTAGAACAACATGGTAATTTGCTTTGGTTGAAATTAGTCCTAATATAATAGGCATCCAAGATGGATATAATAAAAACTTTCATATAAAGTGCATTGAATACTATGAGAAGTTTGATACTTGATGATTGTTTTGAGATATGGAGATAGTGATATTACAGTTGTGCTAGTTGAGTAATTGTGAAATTGAGAAATACTTGTGTTGAAGTTTGCAAGTCCCGTAGCATGCACGTATGGTAACCGTTGTGTAACAAATTTGAAACATGAGGTGTTCTTTGATTGTCATCCTTTGTGTGGAGGTCGGGATCGCGCGATGGTTAACTCCTACCAACCCTTCCCCTAGGAGCATGCATGTAGTGCTTGGTTTTGATGACTTGTAGATTTTTGCAATAAGTATGTGAGTTCTTTATGACTAATGTTGACTCCATGGATTATACACACTCTCACCCTTCCATCATTGCTAGCCTCTTCGGTACCGTGCATTGCCCTTTCTCACCTTGAGAGTTGGTGCAAACTTCGCCAATGCATCCAAACCCCGTGATATGATACGCTCTATCACACATAAACCTCCTTATATCTTCCTCAAAACAGCCACCATACCTACCTATTATGGCATTTCCATAGCCATTCCGAGATATATTGCCATGCAACTTTCCACCGTTCCGTTTATTATGACACGCTTCATCATTGTCATATTGCCATGCATGATCATGTAGTTGACATCGTATTTGTGGCAAAGCCACCATGCATATTATTTCATACATGTCACTCTTGATTCATCGCCCATCCCGGTACACCGTCGGAGGCACTCATATAGAGTCATATTTTGTTCTAGTATCGGGTTGTAATCATTGTAAATAACTAGAAGTGTGGTGATCATCATCCATAGAGCATTGTCCCAAAAAAAGAGAAAGGCGAGGAAGGCCCAGAAAAAAAAGGGCAATGCTACTATCCTTTTTTTCCACACTTGTGCTTCAAAGTAGCACCATGATCTTTATGGTAGAGAGTCTCTTGTTCTGTCACTTTCATATACTAGTGGGAATTTTTATTATAGAACTTGGCTTGTATATTCCAACAATGGGCTTCCTCAAATGCCCTAGGTCTTCGTGAGCAAGCAAGTTGGATGCACACCCACTTAGTTTCTTTTATTGAGCTTTCATACATTTATAGCCCTAGTGCATCCGTTGCATGGCAATCCCTACTCCTTGCATTGACATCAATTGATGGGCATCTCCCTAGCCCGTTGATTAGCCGCGTCAATATGAGACTTTCTCCTTTTTTGTCTTCTCCACACAACCCCCATCATCATATTCTATTCCACCCATAGTGCTATGTCCATGGCTCACGCTCATATATTGCGTGAAAGTTGAAATTTTTTGAAAATTCTAAAGTATGAAACAATTGCTTGGCTGAAACCGGGGTTGTGCATGATTTGAATATTTTGTGTGACAAAGATGGAACATAGCCAAACTATATGATTTTGTAGGGATGAACTTACTTTGGCCATGTTATTTTGATAAGACATAATTGCTTAGTTAGTATGCTTGAAGTATTATTATTTTTATGTCAATATTAAACTTTTATCTTGAATCTTTCAGATCTGAATATTCATGCCACAATAAAGAAAATTACATTGAAGAATATGCTAGGTAGCATTCCACATCAAAAATTCTGTTTTTATCATTTACCTACTCGAGGACGAGCAGGAATTAAGCTTGGGGATGCTTGATACGTCTCCAACGTATCTATAATTTTTGATTGTTCCATGCTATTATATTATCTGTTTGGGATGTTTAATGGGATTTATTATACACTTTTATATTATTTTTGGGACTAACCTACTAACCGGAGGCCCAGTCCAAATTGTTGTTTTTTGCCTATTTCAGTGTTTCGCAGAAAAGGAATATCAAACAGAATCCAAACGGAATGAAACCTTCGGGAGAGTTATTTTTGGAACAAACGCAATCCAGGGGACTTGGAGTGGACGTCAAGAAAGAAGTGAGGAGGCCACGAGGCAGGGAGGCGCGCCTGCCCCCTGGGCGCGCCCCCACCCTCGTGGGCCCCTCGCAGCTCCACCGACCTACTTCTTCCTCCTATATATACCCATGTACCCCGAAAACATCTGAGAGCACCACGAAACCCTATTTCCACCGCCGCAACCTTCTGTACCCGTGAGATCCCATCTTGGGGCCTTTTCCGGCGCTCCCCCGGAGGGGGAATCGATCACGGAGGGCTTCTACATCAACACCATAGCCTCTCCGATGATGTGTGAGTAGTTTACCTCAGACCTTCGGGTCCATAGTTATTAGCTAGATGGCTTCTTCTCTCTCTTTGGATCTCAATACAAAGTTCTCCTCGATTCTCTTGGAGATCTATTTGATGTAACTCTTTTTGCGGTGTGTTTGCCGAGATCCGATGAATTGTGGGTTTATGATCAAGATTATCTATGAACAATATTTGAATCTCCTTTGAATTCTTTTATGTATGATTTGTTATCTTTGCAAGTCTCTTCGAATTATCAGTTTGGTTTGGCCTACTAGATTGATCTTTCTTGCAATGGGAGAAGTGCTTAGCTTTGGGTTCAATCTTGCAGTGTTCGATCCCAGTGACAGAAGGGGAACCGATATGTATTGTATTGTTACCATCGAGGATAAAAAAGATGGGGTTTATATCATATTTCTTGAGTTTATCCCTCTACATCATGTCATCTTGCCTAATGCGTTACTCTGTTCTTATGAACTTAATACTCTAGATGCATGCTGGATAGCGATCGATGTGTGGAGTAATAGTAGTAGATGCAGAATCGTTTCGGTCTACTTGTCGCGGACGTGATGCCTATAAACATGATCATGCCTAGATATTCTCATAATTATGTACTTTTCTATCAATTGCTCGATAGTAATTTGTTCACCCACCGTAATACTTATGCTATCTTGAGAGAAGCCACTAGTGAAACCTATGGCCCCCGGGTCTATTTTCCATCATATAAGTTTCTGATCTATTTTATTTTGCAATCTTTACTTTCCAATTTATACGACAAAACTACCAAAAATATTTATCTTATTATCTCTATCAGATCTCACTTTTGCAAGTGGCCGTGAAGGGATTGACAACCCCTTTATCGCGTTGGTTGCAAGGTTCTTATTTATTTGTGTAGGTACGAGGGACTTGCGTGTGGCCTCCTACTGGATTGATACCTTGGCTCTCAAAAACTGAGGAAAATACTTACGCTACTTTGCTGCATCACCCTTTCCTCTTCGAGGGAAAAACCAGCGCAAGCTCAAGAGGTAGCATCGTTCTAGACAAGGACTCTGTATCTCTAGAGGATTCTCCTCCACCGGCATAGCCGACTAGGACTCTTGTGATCCTAGGCCTCTCGTATCTTATAACCGAGGTTGGGCTAGTCGATAGAAAACAACTTAGATCATCATATCTTACATTAGATAAGAGACAAGAATCTCAGGGAAATCATCTGTATTTTGTACTCCAACTCAAAGCAATAATCACAAGCATGACATAGGGTTTTATCTCTTCGGAGAGCCTAAACCTGGGTAAAACCTCGTGTCCTTGTTATCATATCATCTAGACGCCTAGTACGAGACCCCCTACCCGAGATCTACCGAATTTAGTCCCGTCATTGGTGGCCCATACAGGTCCTGCTAAGTGATCGTTGCGGTATGATGGGAGTTTATATCGGTTCCGTCGCGATTTACACGCCGTGGCATATCTTTGTTTTTGGTGCAATCTCATTCATCGCCGACTCGACTGGTCACCTTGATCAGGTCAAGGACTGCGCCCAGAGCGGATCGTCAGAGATCAGACAGACGGACTTCTTCATCAACATAAACTTTGATCTTAACCAATATCATGGAAAAATTCATCCGTTGAGCTCGGGGCGCCCAATGTCAACTTTGCCCTCGCATGACTGTGCAAAATTTTCTGGACAGCAGATTCATTTTTGCCATCCCCGCCTCCTCAAGCATCGGTTCGATGATTCCTTCGGTGGGATTGTGTGTAATTGAGTCTACAACAACACTGTAAAATTTTATCACGATCCAACGGTGGAATCTCTGGTAATATCTGAAATACAAAGACCCTATCGGATTTGTGCGAAAATGCGTGCGAGATACGGAAGAAGGAGGCCACCGGCCAACTCCGACATCCTTTTTTGAATATGTTTTCACCGTGAAAAGAAATCCGACCCGAGTTTACCTTTTTTCATGAACGGGCTATCAGACGTCCTTTAAGGATTTTTTTGCAGGGTATTGTGTTTTGTCCTGAACATGTGCCTCCAAATTTTGAGCCTTTTTCGAGGTGCTTTTCGCCCCGCGTTGGTGTCACACCGGTCCAACCTCGTTGCTCCATGGATGCCGGCATGCGCTGACGACATCACTGCGTCGTCACTTCATCGAACCGAGGTCAAACACGCCACATAGCCACCTCAGTTAGCCGACAGGGAGTTCGGCATCGTCAAGACCACATTGTCACACCACAGATAACACGGCCCGGTGCGCCGACATCGCCTTGCCTGCCGCAAGGACGTCGTTGCCTTGCTTGCTTGGGCTGCCGCCCAGTTCCGAGAGTCCTCCGCCTCAAAACGGAGCTACAAGGGCTTCACCTCCACCGACATCGGTGTACAACTGAGCTTGCCCGACGGCCTCCTCGGGTGTCGGTGATGGTGAGAGAGGGTGGTGGTGCTAAAAAAAAAGCTAGTCGTTGCCCAAGTCACCCGACGCGGACAATATAATGGCCTACTGCCCCTTCCTCTGCGGTCGTGTCTGGTGGCTTTCTTGTGGCTCTCGGATGGCCACGGGTCTCGGCGGTGTGGCCGATGTGATGTTTTCGCATTGACACGATGGTTGCGCTTTGTGGCAGCTCTTGGTCAAGTTTGTCACTCTTTAGCTTCGGGTGAGTGTCTCTCATGTCCGATGATACATCGCCTTTTGAGCCAAGGCGAGAGGGGAGGGTCCCTCTTTGGCTTGAGAGCAGGAGGGTGTTCTGCCTTCAGCCCAAGTTGTCATCCTTGGTCGAGACCTCCATTATGTATCAAGGCAACGCCTCGTGGCCGATTTTGATGTTTTGACCCTTTTGCGAAAGTTTAGCAAGATCTAACCCTGATTTGAAAGTTTTTTGAGATCTGACATTTTTTCTATCGCCAGAGTGGATGACGGTAGGGTGTATCGCCGGGGTCCTTGGCTTCGTTAATTCAAAGCCGAGCTATTCTCAATGGTACCGGACGTGTACCTGGACGGCGGACTTAGTTGTCTATATATGCCGATGAAACGGAGTCGCGTCCGGGAGGGACTCGGGGCAGGTGGAGGAGATTGAGGAGCGACGTGCACCACTGCAACTTTAAGTTGGTTGATCCGTTTTGTCAATCGGGTCAGCCTCGGCGCTCGTACCGTCGTACAGTACGTGTTAGGTGCTCTGCCTCGCTGGTTTCCTGCCACCCAGCCATGCGTTGCACACATATACTACACCGGTGTATACAGCACGCTTTCAGACAGAGGTGTCGAGTCCATCTCAGTGCTACAGTTCCTTGACAGTATCTCGGTAGCACTAACTTTATTTTTCCTTGGAGCGCACTGCACCGCTGTGGCGATCTTTGCAAGATGCGGGGCAGATGATCCAGCAAGCAGGCACAAAAACACAGCCGGGAAATTGCACTGTCACTGCATTGTTTATCATCAGTACCAGTGCCTAGCATTTCTCATCATACACACGATACACATGTGTTAGGCAGCCTCTCCTCACTTGTCACTGAACACCTAAAACGTCCTGCGCCGAGCATCGATCATGCTGGCCCGACTTATTTAATCGGTCTCTGTCAGAGACATCGATACAAGACAGATAGGATTAACCTGACGGACAAACTGTATTATATCATACTGCATTAACAATAATCATATAAGCAAAGCAAAGCGGAGAAGGAGGGAACGGACCACATGCATGCGCGAGTGAGTGTGTGTTTAGGCGCATATATTCGTCCGCTTTCCCTTGTCGTTGACAAATATCATTGCTTCCATTATACTACAAAAAAATACTACAACCTCCTCCTACTAACCCACGCCACTCATTTCATTTCCGTCTCCTTTTGAGATGCTCACACCACACCACACCACGCCACTGATTGATTTGATCGGCGGTGCGGTGCGTAAGCAGCGCTAGTGGTGGCCGGTGGTATTATTGACACCGAGAGAGCTAATAACTAAAATTCAGATTCGGACCCAACAGCAATATCAACCGAAACGGGGGAGGCTATCATTAGCCTACGCGCCATGATCGATTGATTGATCACGCGAAAAAGAAACTTATACATCACATATATAATTACACGCACAAACATCTTTGCAGTCTTTGTCATGGAGGGCATTGTTCTTGCCGAGCATGGCGAATGTGCCCACGTTTCATTTCGGGCGGCGGCGGCGGCTTTCCTTTTACCGGCACCACGAAATGCATGTTTTTCCGGCTATATTACAAGGTTTTGATCGATTTGCAGAGAGTTTTGAAAAAGACAGAAAAGGATTTCAGGTGAAGGCACGGGTGATACAATTAATTATCAATACCAACCCAAAGTTATGATAGATTAACGGTGTTGCTTGGAGTAATACTACGTTTCTTGCGAGTACACCTTTTAATCATAAATAAATTCCGGACGAATTTGTTGCGAGGAGTACTGATTAACCCATGTTACTCTTCTTGCGCGTGGCATTAGTCAAGCAACCCCAGCTGGACACCCCGTTCTGCCCGTGGGCCCCACGCGTCAGTCAGCCCTCCAACTGGAGCACGCGGTTCCGCCGAACTCTGCCGGAATATCGCGTTCATGCCCTCAACAATTTAACATATTACAGACAGGTCCCTCGAGAGTCACACCAGTACATAGCCGCTCTTCCACTTGCCCCCCTCCTCGTCCTCCTCGCCGCGGCCACTCCGCCACCACACTGCCACGCCGCCCTCCCTCGCCAATGCCGACCGGCCTCTTCCTCGCCGCCGCCGCGAAGCTCTGACGGAGAACCGGAGGCGCCGCCGCCGCGTGCCCCGCGCCCCAGCCTCTGTGCCGCCGCCGAGAACCGAGAGCCGCGAGCTCTCCGATTGCGCGTCGAGGTAACTGCCGCCGCCGCCGCCGCCTCTCTCTGCCATCGCTGTTTAAGGCTCTCTACTACGTACTACCTATATTATCTTCCGTTGGTATTCTCTGATCCGTCGGGATATCTTGCGGATTCTGCAGATTTCTGCAACCGCTTTACGGTTCTTGGTTCCGTGAAAGGGGGGAGAATCAGGCGCCATGGGGAGCGAGCCCAAGGAGATGAAGTACAGGCGGAGGGCGAGGGCGCCCGAGCCGGGGGACTACGGGCAATGCGGCGGGGGCGGCGGCGTGGTGGACTGGGCCGCGCTCAAGCAGCAGGACCCGGCGGAGCTGCTCAGGAAGCTGGACGAGATACGGGACCAGATCACCAGGTCCTGCGAGGCCGCGGGGCCGCGGCCGGCGGACCCGCCGCACCGCATGGGCCGAGGCGCCGTCTCCATGCGCCACTCGCACGCCGACCCCCTGCCACCCCCGCCGGGCCGTGGTGCGCCGCCGGAGTACTACCGCTCCTCGCGCCACGCCGGCCGGTACGGGCAAGGCGGGCCGCCGAGCTCGTACGACCAGCGGTCCGTGTGCGATGACAGGTACGCGAGGCAGCCCAGCGGGAGGTTCCGGCAGCCGCGCCCGGAGGGGCAGTGGGAGGGCTATGGCTACGGCGGCCACCACAGCTCGTGCCAGTGTGGGCAGTGCGTGCACGGCCAGCGGGCCATGCCACCGCAGGAGGAGAGCATTCCGATGGCCAGGTTCTTCGCGGGGCAGCAGAGGCCGCCGTACCAGTTCGACAGGTCCGCCTCGTCGATATCGTCAGAGTACGACCGGAGATCGGTGGCCTCGTCGCTCTACTCGCACCTTTCGATGTCCAAGAGAAGGGTGGAGTACTTCAGCAAGAGGGCAGACAGCTTCTGCCGGCCGACGAAGGGCGGCGCGCCGTTCGTCGTGTGCAGCTCCTGTAACCAGCTTCTGCAGCTGCCTCCTGGGAAATGCACATCACCGAAGCAGAACCAGGTTCAGTGTGGCTCCTGCTCAGAGGTTGTTACTTTGAAGCTCAAGGGTGCGAAAGTTCACCCGGTGATCCCATCATCGTCTTTCAGTGTACCGAAAAGCGTGAGAAGCTCCGATCGTCGGGCTCCTCAAAGTTCTGGGTGGTATCCATATGAGGATGATGACACTTCCAGTTTCGGTAGCTATCGACAGAAACAGAATTTTTCCGACAATCTGTCGCAGTCTTCTATTGGAAGCTATGGCAGCAGCACAAGCAAAGAGCGGGGGCCAAACAAGATCAGTCAGGTAAAACCTGTATCCGTCAGCAAGTCTAGATTTGCAGATAGCCCAAAAGATATATTATGTCAAGGAGATGCAGACAGTCAGGTCGAAGCTTCAGTTATTCGCACAATCAGTCCACAAGCCCCAGTTTTAGAGGATAAACTTGTTGATCCCTTTTCCAGCCAGCAAAATGATTGCAGTGGTGGGGATCAAATCAAGAGCAAGAGGTATGGCTTAAATAGCAAAGGAAACTTTGATGTTAGAGGTGAGAGGATTGATGTGAAATGTGAACAAAAGAGCAATGAAAGTCGGAAGGATGGATTTAGTGGAGAAACTATGAAGAAAACATATGGACAGAAATATCTCAAGCAACTTAATGCTAGTTGTCATGATGGTCACATGGGTAGCAAGAACACGCGGAAGGCCAATAGTGATGATAGCAGGAGCAGCAGCCTTGAAGATGAAGCTACAAGCAAAAAGTATGAAGAAAAGAGCAGACAAGATGACAACAACTTTGAGGCTCAAGGCGTTAATAAGAGATACGACAACTGCAACAAGGAAGGTTATAACAATGACTTTGGATTTGATAGCATTACTAAGACATGTGAAGAAGAGAGCGTACAAGATGACTATGCGAAATCACTGTCCTCGAACTGTGAAAATGCCAAGGGAGTAGCCAAAAATGAGTCATCAGTCAGTGAGCGAACAAATACTAGCTCGCATGTCTCTTCTGATGCTGGGCTAGATGAAATTCAATCTTCAGCTGGTAAGAGTGGGGATTCATCATTTTTTGGTGGTTTCTTAAAGAAAGGTTTCAAAGATCTTTCTTTATTCAACCAGTCTATGGACAGTGTCAAGGTTTCCATCAATGGTCATCCAATCTCTGAACGTGCTCTTCATAAGGCGGAGAAAAAAGCTGGTCCTGTTAGCCCTGGTTCATATTGGTAAGTCATTTCCTTTCATTTGGATTTCAGAACATGTCCTGTATTTGCAGCATATGCTGTATATCCTGTTGCTTTAGTTCATCGTTTACTCTTAGCATCATCTGCCCAGAACATACACCTTTCTTACCTTAAGGGATGCTGCAACAATCAAGAGACAAATGAATTGATATGTATTCTCCTTCAGAATAAATCTAGTTTAATGGTGAGAATCATGATGAAGTATACTGACCCACTGTTATAAAATGATCATGCCTGATTCCACTGCATAACTCTGTAATATTTCCTTCCATAATCTAAAGAAAGAAGGAAGACTTTGCTTTTTTAGCCAAATTGGCCACTTCATCTTGAAATGATCACTAGACTAGTGTGTCTGTTTGTACATTCTTTCATAGACTTAAGATTCTTGTTCATCATTGATTTGTATTCTTTGGTGGTTGCTCTACTAAATGCTTTAAGCTCAAAATCAGAATTCAATGTTTTGTCTGCCTTTAACCAGACACAACATTCTGATAAGTATACTTAGAAGGCAGATACAGATGCATGATTAAATAATAGATCGTGCAATATTACCATGTAGCTAGTTTATAACTTGTTGCAATTCCGTTAGATCTTCAGCACAGAGATAGTCGGTTACAGTAACTTTTAATTCACAGGGATTGGAAATTTCTTTAAAGCAAAGGTAACATAGTGTTTTCTCTCTTTGCTAATTCAGGTATGACCAACGTGCTGGATTTTGGGGTGTCATGGGGCATGAGTGCAGCGGCATTATTCCTGTAAGATAACTCTTTTCCATGGGATGATTTCCCTAGAACTGCGTGTTTGCATGTCATGACCAGTCTTTCATTTTGCAGCCATTTATAAAAGAATTCAGTTATTCAATGCCCAAGAATTGTGCCGGTGGGAACACTGGAGTGCTTGTAAATGGCAGAGAACTTCATCAGAAAGATTTCGATTTGCTTGTAAAGAGAGGCCTTCAACGTTTCTCTGAAAAATCATATACCGTTGATATCTCAGGAAATGTGATTGATGCTGCAACTGGAGACAAATTACGCAGCCTTGGAAAGCTCGCTCCTACGTAAGTTCCTCCTGTACAGACTGCATTTCCTCAGGAAGAGTGGGCTATATATATATATGTATATATGTGTATATTTTTGCTATCTTCGTATAAAAGGAAACTTCAACTCATTTTGATGTTAACACTAGTTTTGGTTTCTAGATATCTGCAGTCTTCGGTAAAATTTCCCTGGCATTAGTAATTTGTATTTGACAAATCATCTAATGGCTTAATCAATTACCCCCCTGTGATTCACTACTTGAGATGAATTACCTAATAGCAGGGGACTGCCTAATAGGCAAAGCCAGTGTGGTCATGCCTTATTTCCACGCAGTAGGTCAACATCATTTGTTCACTTTCTCCTTTGACCATTTCTTGCTGTGGTTATTGTAAACCTTTTGTTCAATTGTTGTTTGTTTTCTACACGAAAGAAATTACTGATATCATGTGAACTTGTGCGAGGTTGTCACTTTGGTCGTCGTACGGAAACGTGCATGCATTATGTTAGAACTTTTTATTTGCTTTTAGCCACAACTTGTCTGAACTCTGAGTACCATGTGTTTAATAACCTCTTAAAATTCTTGATCAGCAAATCGTCTTCATCAATTTCCTCTAAACCATGTTTTTTTAGTTAGACACTAACCATTTCAATTTTCAAATGACAGAATCGAGAAGATGAAACGCGGTTTTGGCATGCACGTCCCTGAAGAGATAAGTTAGCACTCTGACTGTCTATGATGATGGCTCCTTGCTTTGCTATCCCCGTGCCCTACCACACCTGTAAGCTGCCTGTGCAAGTTAAATGTTTGGACTATCCTATGGAAGAAAGCCTTCTAGATGATACTACTTCTTGTGGCCTAGCTGCGCAGCAGCACCAATTATACTCCCAGGAAAACCTATTTCCACACATTGCTTTCCTTTACTTGAGATATATCCCCTAATGATATATTCGGGCCGAGGTAGCTCCAAGTTCCTCTTATTGTGCATCCACACATTCCATTCCTTTACCTGAAACATCCATCCAGATATATCTCCTGATCATATATTCGGGCATGACGCAGCTCCAAGCTCCTCCTGTTGTGCTGTTTTCTCATCTCGTCCACTGCATATGTATGTTGTCAATGCAGTTCTTCGTCGGCATAGGTAGCATTGAAATGTACGATATCTTTGTGGGGTTGTAATACAGCGGTAGAATCCTTCTACCTTGTGGAACCAACTGTAAATATCAACTCTCTGCCACCACCTGCTGGGTGGGTGGCTGGTGTGTGCTTTCTGAAATGCAAACCTGGTTTGTACACCTGTCCTGTGCCCGGGAATCACAATTATCTGTCAGTTTGGACCATGGTTGGAATGCTATAATAACATAGTGTACATACTGCTGCAACTCTGTTTTTTGTACTGCTGTTCTTCTTGCCTGAAGAGCAGCCAATCCTTGCGTTTCTCCCGGTCAATGTTGCCGGCACATGGGAATGGGATGGGCAGCTCAAGTGAACACAAGCTGCGTGTTTGAATCGATTGAGTCAGCAAATCTTTATTTTTAATCCGAGTCAAGCTGACACGTCATGCGGAAATTGGATCTTGCTATACAGTCAGAGATGATCAGTCGATCTTCAGGTGTCTTGCTTACCGGGCTGCTGATATTTAATCGCGTCATCTATTTTGGAACGGAGGGAGTAATGTTTATTCACCGGAGAGGAAACACAACGTACGCCTGGGAAGCGTTCGTACTAGTACGTTCGAACAACACTCCACGGACTGCTCCAGCTGATATGTAGGACTTGGTCAGTCTCTCAACTGCGCTATCTGTTGGTACGTACCATGTCCAACTTTGACCGAGCTGCAATGGGCCAATGACCAGACCACATGGATGAAAACTGTTTGTTTTATCTTCTTTTCAACAATTGAGTGGGACCAGTGTTGTTATTATACTATGATTCATTCATCTCTGGAAGTGCTATCTTCATAGTAATTTATATATTCGACTTCGGGTCAGGCCGGTGGTAGCCGCCGTCGCCCGCTTCTCCATGTTCTATATGTGATCCAGCCAGCCTTTTACTTCGATCCAAGCGTCTTTACTTGCTCAGTTGTGACCCTGCGAGAGTAATCTTGTACGTATCGAGTTTTGAGTCCTGTATGTAGTACGAGTGAGTACTCACAGTCCCAGCTCGCTAGCATTGCTTGACTGAGCTACCTCCATCGTCGGCCGGTCTCCGTTATAAAGTTGAAACACCTATTTTGAAACGGATGGGCTATGTGGACTATGTAGCTGAGCATCCATCAACCCGGCGGCGAAGCTAAAGGAAGCTCCCAAGGAGCAATCATGGCCGTGGCCGCGCTGTCCTCCTTCTCCTTCTCCGCCGTCGCGTTGGCGAGGGCAAGAAGGCGGCGGGGGACACGGGCGCGGTGTCCGTGCCGGAGTCCAAGGCATGTGGAGGCATGCGGGGTTCCACCTCACCACGGCCATGGTGGGCCGGACAGTGCTCATGCTGTCGTACGCGCTCCAGTGCATGGGGTGGGCGCTCAGGCTCGCGGCACTCACCGCCATCACCTTCTACACCTACTCTTTGTGTTTCGATTTCCAGCTGAAAAAAATGGTGGTCGTATTTCGGTCATCTCTGCTTGGGATGGAAAGTACCTTTCAGCCGAAAAACACATAGATTTCAGTCAAATTTCAGCTGAAATTTTTGAAAATGGCAGAAATTCGGCCATCTCGGCCTGGGGCGAAAAAAAAATCACAAAGCGAAAATCAAAACTCTGATATACACACACATCTGGATATATTCTAGATATTCTTTTTTACTATTTTTTCTGTCTTAACAAATTCAATATAAAAAATTAACCTTTTCTATTATCAATTAATGTGTATATCTATCCACACCGTTGAATATTGTGAATTAAAGAAATTTACGTGCTTTCTCATTCCATTCGCGAGATGCTGGCTAATGCTCGACCACTACCTCATGTCCGGCGTGCTCGACCACTGCGAGGCTGCTGGCTGCCGCCACATCCGCTTCCCCGACCTCGCCGTCACGTTCTACATGGAACGGAATTGCTCATATCATATAAACTCGTGCATGATCGGCACTTTGGCCGTCGTACGGAAACGTGCAAGTATTATGTTGGAATTTTATATTGCTTCCCCACTTGTCTCAACTCTGAATGTGGATACTTTTTGTCAGACACTAACCATTTCGATTTTCAAATATCAGAATCGAGAAGATGAAACGCTTTTATATTTTTTTACAGAGAAAGTACTACTCCGACATATCTTTGTGGGGTTGTAATACACCGGTAGAATGTTTCTACCTTGTAACCAATTGTAAATATCAACTCCTATACTACCTCTTGCTGGGTGGCTGATGCATGTGTGCTCTTTGAAATGCAACCCTGGTTTGTGCAATACACCTGTACAAATTTTCCTACGCGTAGGTAGCTTTGAAACCGCAGGATATCTTGGTGGGATTGTAATTCACTGGTAGAATCTTTCTACTACCTTGTAGAACCAACTGTAAATATCTATCCTCCTGAACCACCTACAGGGGTGGTTGATGTGTGCTCTGTGAATTGCAACCATGCTTTGTGCAATACACCTGTACCACCCATCCTTCAAAAGTACGTATTATTTTTTTGTCATTTTGGAACATGGTTGGAATAACGCAAATGTGTATACTGTCGCAACTGTATTTCCATTATTGTCAGTTTTCTTGTTTGAAGAGCGGTTAAACCCTGTGTGTTTTCCCTGGTCAATGTATGTTGCCGGCACATGGGCAAGCTGGAAGCTGAAATAGATAAACTTTTGCATATTTGACAATCTGAGTCACGTGGAAATTAATCAGGGCTTGGTTATCTTCTTCCTCTTTATTTGGAGTAGACTAGATCAGTTGGGGTTGCCTTACTCACACACTAGATTAAACTATGTATATTCAGAGAGAAAGCAGAGCATATGCGTTGGAAGTGTTGGCTTTGGGTTCAGTTGGTACGACCCAGTCAGTCTCTGAAGTGCCCTGTCAGTAGTTGAACCTTGTTGTAGGCGTGTACCATGTCCAACTTTGAATGTTTCCTTTAGCCATATCAGTGGTAATTTTATCCCCCCTGAGAAAACACAAGAGGCCTTGCGTCTGGATGCATTTTTTTTTGATAGAAAAAGAGTACGGTACGACACCGTACTCCTACGAACGAGTTAGGCACCGCCGGAAGTAGCAGCCCTCGGGCTTGACCGTGCCGAGTAGGTCACGAAATGCGACATGGTCAAGGTGAACCGCATGAAACCATGCCATGTTGGTATACAATATGATTCTCGTGTTTGAAAATGCCATCTTTGAGCAACTGGATGGGGCCACTGTTGTTATACTATGATCCATCATTCACCTCCGAGGTTTGAAAAATGCCATGTTGATAGTAATTTATATATTTGACTTGCGGTCAGGCCCGTGGTAACCGCCGGCACCTACTGCTCCGTGTGATATATGTGTGTGACCTAGCCAGCCTCACCTCCATCCATGCCATGCGTCTCTAGACTTTTACCTCACTTGTGAGTTGTGACCCTGCGAGCTACGACTGCGGGAGCAATCTTCTTTCAAGTCGTGTATGCTGTGCTCCCTTGTCCCAGCTCGCCAGCATTGGTTGACTGAGCTACGTTCATCGCCGGCCGGTCTCCATGTACTATGTATCTGCGCATGCATGGTGACGCCGTGACGGACTACAATCCATCAGCCCGGCCGCGAAGGTAAAGGAAAGAAGGATACACCCATGGCCGCGCGCACCGGACCCGCGGTGTCCTCCCCCTCCGCGGCCGTCGCCGATGAGGCCGCGACCCGCCGCAGTGACGGCGAAGGGAAAGCGGCGGGGGACGCGGGGGCGGAGTTCGTGCTGGAGTCCAAGGGCACGTGGTGGCACGCGGGGTTCCACCTCACCACCGCCATGGTGGGGCCGGCGGTGCTGTCGCTGCCGTACGCGCTGCGGGGGATCGGCCTCGCCACGCTCTCCGCGCTAGCCGCCGTCTCCTTCTACACCTACTACGCCATGTCCCGGGTGCTCGACCACTGCGAGGCCGCCGGCCGCCGCCACATCCGCTTCCGCGACCTCGCCGCCGACGTCCTGGGTAAGCAATACCGTACACCAAGCATACCATATACCTCTTTCATCACCACTAGTCACTCTCTTCAGCTTACTAGGAGCAAGTATTTATAGATCATCAGTTTGATCGACCAAATATATACTCCCTCCGTCCCATAATATAAGAGTGTTTTTTACACTACACTAATGTTAAAAAAGGTTCTTATATTATGGAACGAAGGGAGTATCAAACTAGTAAAAAACCACTCTCATCAAACTAAAACCCGATTGATGATCTTGAAAAACTCATGTGTACCTTATAGAATTGAAGTGAGGTAGGTACTAGCAGCGTACTGCTGCTAGTTGATATGAACCTACTAATGAGCGGTGTGGTTTTGGATTTTTGGTAGGGTCTGGATGGGCGTTCTACCTGATGGTGGCCGTGCAGGGTGCGATCAACGTCGGGGTCACCATTGGAAGTATCTTGCTCGCCGGCAATTCTCTACAGGTGACCACCACTTCTTGAATGACCTGTGAACGCACATTCATTTCGTTTCAGAGAACTTATTAGCTCGGTGATGACACTTATCAGATACTCCTTCAATTTTATGGTAATGAATATTTGGTCTCTGTTGCTTTTGATATCGGATTTTTTTGAATATCATAAATGGTTATTTGCTCGCTATTTTTATCTTATACTATACAATAAAAATCCTCTAGCTATGTCACTCCAAGTAGCTAATCTTACTCATCTTCCTTCGACATTTGTATAATTGTGCAGATTATGTACACGACCTTGGTGCCATATGGCCCTTTGAAGCTGTACCATTTCATCGTCGCCGTCGACTTTATACTCCCCGTCGTCATGTACAACATGGTAGTGTCGCCCCCTAGGAGGTCGGTGGTGTATGTGACCAACGTGGCGATCATGGTCTTGTTCACCGGCCTCGGGGTCATTGGCGCAGTCGCATCCGTGAGGAAGCTCGCGCTCAACGCCGGGCGTTTCACGCTCTTCAACGACCATGTCGTCAAATGAATTAATTTCTTGCTCCTATCACACGACCTCTCTCATTGGATATCTTTTTTTTTTTTGCGAAATCTCTCATCGGATATCTAGTTATGTATTGGAATCTCAGACTCTTTTTTTTTAAACAAGAGTATCAGACTTATTCAGTAGGTCAAAATGTTGGGGCTAGATTGCTGCAAACAGCTAGAGAATCGCAAGCTCGAATAATCTCGTGTCGAGACAATTCACCACAATCCACAAAGGGAAACGTTTCCCACCGGACGACCGGCCGAGCGCTCGGCCGGTCGCCCCTCGCTCGCTCGCTCTATCACGTGGGAACAGGCACATGCGTTCTGTGGGCCTCAAGCGATTTTCTGATCTCTTCCTACTTTTTTTTCTCTCCTTACTTTTCCTCTGGCCTTATCGCTTCTGCCTCTCACCTTACCTCTTCAGTCCCCATACATCTAAAATTACTCCCCCACCAACGCAACAACCACAAAGATCTTTTACTGGAACCGGTGGTGATCTTTCGCTGGAATCAGCATTATCTTTTTGCTGCATGAGTGCTGCAGCCAGTTTTGTGCAACCCGCAAAGCTACAACCACAACCAATCATTAATAAGTTTCAATCGAAGATAGCGGAATCTAGGGGCCACTCAGTGCTGCAACCATTGACAGAAATGCATCAACCATGGATAAAAAATGCTTCAACGAGGCACTGAAAAAAGAAAAATGCTGGAAACGTTGACAGAAAAAGGTTCAACCGTAGATGCAAAAGCTTCAACCAGGATACTGTGCAACGAAAAAAGCTTCAACCGTTGACAGAAAAAGCTTCAACGGTAGATGCAAAAGATTCAACCAGGACACTGTGCAATGGAAAAAGCTATAACCGTTGACAAAAAAAGCTTCAATTGTATACGAAAAAGGCTTCAACCGGCGATAGAAAAAATCTTCCTGGAGGCTCGCGCTTCCATGAAAGCTGCAATGGCCCAGCGAACTGCTACATGAGTGCTTTTTTAGTTGTAAATTTATACTGGAAAATATGTACAAAACATATAACAATTTTGCTTCCATATTTTTTTGTTTTTTGTTGTGAACTTTTTTTGCACAATGCTACATATGTTCTTTTTTCATTGTAAAAGTACAGAAATTATGCTACAAAACATATGATTTTTTTATTTGTGTTTTTTGATTTTTGTTGTGAATTTTTGCTGCAATGCTACATACAAATACAGTTTAACAACAAGCGCAGATCTTCAATGTACATTTTTTGATTGAAACTATTGTGTGCACATAGCAGAGAGAAGTCACAATCATCATTTGGATGGGCTCCACCCACGTGACAGCATGCAACATCCACGGCGCATGGGACAAGCGACTTCCGGGCGATGCAGGTGGGCCACTAGCGTACCAAAGGAAGAAAGGAACGACGTGCCAGACGATCGGACGGATTAAAATAATCGAATCGGACGACCTACGCGCGACCGGCCGAAACTTTAGGCCGGTGCGCCGGCGCCCATCAGTCCCCATCCACAAATATGTATCACAACACAACACGATAATGTGGAGGCGTGTGGCACCTACGACGCAGAGGAAGAAAAACACTACGCTCTGGCTCCCTGCTGGTTTGGGCCACGTAATGGGATGCAGCCCATGTTAGTCTACTGATGGGCTTTTGGGCCTTCAGGATCGGGCTCCTTCGCTCACGCGGGCGCGGCCGGGGAGAGCAAACACAGCAGTGTAAGGTTGTTTAGTCCCACCTCGGCTACACAAGAACGATTCGACCGGTTTATAAGCTCGAGCGCGACTGCTATACTCGTCCCTTCGGGGACATCCGATAAAATTGGAACGATACAGAGAAGATTAGCATGGCCCCTGCGCAAGGATGACACGCACAAATCGAGAAATGGTCCAAATTTTTTGAAGATTTCGCGCGCCGGTCCCTGGGACGTTCTTTTTCTCTTGCATCTATGCCCCTGGATCCTTCTTTCAGCGGCTTTGCCTTCCCTTGTCGTAATTACATCGAGACCCTTCTCTCCGCCAGTATTCCCTCTGCCACACCATTCAGTCAATACTAGCTGCTCAGCCCAAGAAAATCCTCTGTTTTCTGAGAGACAGATCCCTGCAGTTTCCTCAGCCTCTTCTCATCTCTACAACCAAGTCTTAAATGGATATTCCACTCACTGTTTTGCCCCCATTTTCCAAGCCACGTGCAGATCGGCTGCCTTCTACATTTCCTATTTCAGTATGTCTTCACCACCTTATGTTTCCAGTAATTGGAACCCTAACTAAATCTCAATCTCAACTGTAGGATATGTTGAGAATTATACCCCGGAGAATGAATTCATATGGTTTCCTTGTCAAAGACAAACAGCATAAACCTTTAGTGATCTTTATTATGCAAAATAAATTAGATTTGAACATTTTGGTGATCCTACATTTGATCGTCAGGATAACCAAATATATCAATACAAAGTTAAAGAAAAAACTAACATTAATCATAGTACATGACAACTCGTATTCACATATTGACTCGCATCACTCACATAAAAGAGGTAACTGATTTATTGAAGGTTATTGGTAACATGGTAGATTGTCAAAGCATGACACATGTAATGCCTATGGCAGAAGTTTCTTTACCCCTCTCATCTTATGACGACCTCAACGCGTGACCAATATGAATGTAGTCGCAGCATGCCATTGCGCGGAGGCAAAGAGATGGTGGCAAACTTGCCGAAGATGAGGGAAGTATATGAGTAGTTGGTGGGGAGGGAAGAAAATTCTGCATTAAACATGGGCACAATCTCTTGATTGCATTAGTAGGAACTGGTGATAGGAGCTGATGCATGAATTACAGATGTAGCAAACCTTGTGATCAGGAAAAAAATAGATAGTGGGTTGTAATAAGTATTTAGAAAGAACTGATTTTCTCAAAATCTTGTTTTGATAGCCCTAAATACCCCCAAAAAGCATTCTACACGTGAGTTTATATAACATGGTGGGGGTCCTTTGTAATTCCGGCGAAGTGCTAGGAGCATCAAGAGTGCGGTATTATTGTTCTCCTTTTACATAACTTGTAGTTCTTGAGAATACGAGGAAAAGCTATCGAAAGACCATGTTTTAGTCAAGAAACAATCAGGAAAAGATGCAAAGATAAAAATTGTCGAAACTCAAATCGGCTCGTGCGGTTGGTGATTGTATAGATTTGCTTCATTCACGAGAATCAAGTCCCATGGCAGATACTCTAGTGTGTCAATAAAGTAAAATTGGCAAAAGAAAAAGGGTTACAAGATGCCCAATAGTTCTTTAAAAAAAAAAGAGCTTGAGTGTCTGTGATTTTCATACTTTGCTTATCATATTGACTTGACAATCCTAAATGTTCCATTCCGACTTAGCAAATATTACATGTATGGGTATATAGTGTCATTTGTCCAACGAAGTGATAGCGGCATGGGGGCGTGGGATTTGCCGGGCTCCTTTTCCATCCTATTTAATATTTGAAAACACAAGGAAAAGCCATCGAAAGGCTGCCACGCAGTTTAGGAAATTCAGAAAGTATGATAGTTACATAGATAAGAGCTATCGAAAGCAACAACTCATGCTCTTAGTAGTTACTCCCTCTGTTCACAAATAGTATAAAATGTTTAGATATTTTAATATAAACTAAATTTGGATTGAAATGAGTAAACAAATACACTAAAACATGTCTATATACATCCGATTCAGAAAAAAGTTAAAACATCTTATATGTACGAACAAAGGGAGCAGTAATGATACCGATTTGCTTTATTCACACACACGCAGAGCATGTTTGGTTGGAGACCTAGCCAGTGTGCCTAAGAAAATAAGGTACCTAGATAACGCCCGGGACGAAGCAAAAATTTGCCTGGCCAGGCTAGCTACCACCCGCATGTTTGGTTCTTGCCCTTGCCTGGCTGGTGTGAGTTTTCTTTTTGAACACAGTACAGACGCAAGCGTTCATTAATACGCGCATACACTCACTCCTATGAACGCACACACACGCACACCCTATCCCTATGAGCACCTTCGAGAGACTGAGCCGACATATCATCTTAAGATTTACGAAGTCATCATAGGCGCCTCGTCATCGACGGGAACATCTCCTCCCACTGAAATGCATCGCCGGAAATTCTAAAATAAATCTAGAAATAATGCGAGCAACAGGACATGACCCTGATGGGCTGGGGATACCATTGTCCCTCTAACCATCCAACTACAGGCTGGTTCGCCTGGCTGGTGTGAGTCGACTGTTTAAAATATTCTCAAAGAATAGACATATAATTTACTGAGCATTACTTAGTGCTAGGCTGTTGTTGTAGCACACCAGGCACTTGGAGAGGGACGCCTGGACTAGGCTAATGAGGTTGTCTGGGCTAAATGTTCTCTATTGAATTTTTTATTCCTAGTTGAACCAGGCTAATCACCTAGCGGGGACGACCTGGCCAGGCAGACTTGTTTTCTACGAGGACATGAAGCAAACAGCTGCCAGGTAGAAGGATCACCCAAGCACTGGCGGAGCTACGTGTTGATAAAATCGGCCGTGGCCCGCCTAGCTCATAGCAATTACAGTGGAGATTTGAGAGTAAACTCAGCCATGAGCTTGAAAATTATGGGTCTTCCTTTGTACCGGCCGCCCTTGTTTTCTACCGTAGCTCCGCCACTGCACCCAAGGACCAAAGCTCATTCTCCATCGTACAAGATGACGTTCCCCAATTCACATATTTTCTACTCGCATCCCATCGATATTAATTGTCGCTGATTCAATATAAAGTTTTAGTACTAAATCATCAACCATTAAATATGGATTGAAGGGAGTAGTTTAATTATAATCAAATCACCCTAAAATTTCAGAGTTACACAAACATTAATTGGCAGAGATAACCATATTGTTTGTAGCTTGTATGGATAATAAGAAATGCATTGGAGAATATCCCCTAATGCCCTTCTTATTTTACACTTTTTTTTGACGTGTTTATTTTACACTTTTGGTAGCTACTAAAACGTCGATAAACATAGGACAAGCCAAGAAAGGAAGCATTCATTTACGTCAGTACCATATATAAATAGCCAGAAACAACCCATACATATCCCACCACATGCGTGTATTTATACTTGTACGTAAACCATGGCAAACGTCGGGCCGGGCTTGTAAAAGCCCAACCTTCATTTCCCAAGCCCGAGTCTGGCCCGAAGCCCGAAATACTCCCTGTTTTCAAGCCCAAGCCCGGCCTTAAATCAAGCTTGAAGCCCGAAAGCCCGGCCCGAACGCTATTTTTTAGTGTACACATGTGCAAGCCCAGCCCGAAGCCCGAAAGCCCGGCCTGAAATACAGAAAAAATGAAGCCCGAGCCCAGCCCGAACTATCTTTCGGGCTGTAAAACAAGGCCCGAGCCTGGCCCAAACATCAAGCCCGACCCGGCCCGGCCTGGGTTTTTCGGGCCGAGCTGTCCATGCCCGGGTTTAGTTGTACGTATGGCGCTCACCAGGTGTTGTCGTCTTGCTCCCCGATCCCGGAGAGGATTGGTGGATAGATATGGGCAGACAGTTGTGTGGCACGGCACGCATGCAGGCAGCAACTTGTTGGGTGCACTCCACACCTCGTATTGTCCTATAAATCGACTATTTTATCTGGATCTGGACGAATTGGTTTGACCTTCTTCTTCTTCCTTCTCCACTGCAAAATTGAGCTGAGAAAAGTAAACAAGAGAAGAAGGGGAGCTCCCCCGGCCGCCTGTCCGTCCGGATCTGTAGCTCAATCCAATCCCTCCACGTCATCCAGCCCCGCCTAGTTACAATCCAGCAAGAACACGAGCGCGCCAATTAATTAGTAGCAGTCGTAGCAGCCACGATCTCCCCGAGATCCCGCGCCATTAATCCCGCTCCACACCTTCCTTCTCCTCTCCGCTCATGCCCTCTTCGCGCGCCCGGCTTAGTGCAAGCGCTTAATCTGACGCCGCGACGATCGATCGATCGAGAGTCTTGACCGGCGGGAAGGGTCGATGGATCCGAACATGGCCGGGCACACCGGGGCCAGCCCGTTCCTGGTGTCGCCGTCGACGGGGCGCGCCATGACCCCCTCCGCCTCCTACGGCGGCGGCGAGGACGGGAAGCCGGCGGCGGGGGACGCGGGCGCGGCGTTCGTGCTGGAGTCCAAGGGCACGTGGTGGCACGCGGGGTTCCACCTCACCACCGCCATGGTGGGCCCGACGGTGCTCACGCTGCCGTACGCGCTCCGCGGCATGGGCTGGGCGCTCGGCCTCGCCGCGCTCACCGCCGTCGCCGCCGTCACCTTCTACACCTACTACCTCATGTCCCGCGTGCTCGACCACCGCGAGGCCGCCGGCCGCCGCCACATCCGCTTCCGGGAGCTCGCCGCCGACGTCCTCGGTACGTGCCTTCCGTGTTTGTACATACTTTAATTGTCTGCTGGTGCTTCGACTGCCGCCATTAATGTGCTAATAATAATCGTGGGCCAAGTATAATGAGCGGCGTGAATGATGTGCTGTTTTGGATCGGTGTGGTGTGGCAGGGTCCGGGTGGGTGTTCTACGCGGTGGTCACCGTGCAGACCGCCATCAACGCCGGCATCACCATCGGCAGCATCCTCATCGCCGGCAACTGCCTCCAGGTAAACGATAACATGGATTGATTTCCACAAAATTCTATTCAGCTGTTAGCGTCGCACGATTGGTGGCCTGATGATCTCCCAGGTTTTACTGTAAAATCTCTGGTAGACGGTGTAACCATTGTGAAGTCCAATGTTAATGTAAACCAGAAACATTGCAACATACAGTATATAAATGATGGCACAAATAGATCGTGTCAGAAACTGAAACAAAATGTTTACCTTAACTGTGCACCTCTGCTTGCTAATAAAGTAAATGTTCAATGTAAACGAAAAGCATTGCACAACTAATAATGGTTGCAGGAATAGATCGTGTCAAAAAGCACAATAAAATGTTGTAGAGAAACAAAATGTTTACCAAGCTATGTGCCTAACTGATATGTCTATTGCACCTTGGCTATACGTTTACATGTCAACGGGTGCAGATTATGTACGAGAGCTTGGCGCCGAATGGTACCCTGAAGCTGTACCACTTCATCATCATCGTCGCCGTCGTGTTGTCGCTCTTCTCGCAGATGCCGTCATTCCACTCGCTGCGGTATATCAACCTCGGGTCCCTAGTCCTAGCCTTCGGCTACACCATCCTCATATCGGGCGCGTGCATTCGGGCAGGTATGTGATCCTGCGTGCATCACGTGTTTACGTCTATGTTGTACTTGATGTTTCTGAGATGAAAAAGAGCTAGGAAGAAAAAAAATTTGGTCAGTCTTAGATCTGAATTTTTGACAGGTATGATGAGCAATGCTCCGGTGAAAGATTACTCGCTGAGCCCGTCAAAGTCCGGGAAGATGTATGACGCCTTCCTCTCCATCTCGATCCTGGCCACCGTGTTCGGCAACGGCATCCTGCCTGAGATCCAAGCCACCCTGGCGCCACCAGCGGCGGGGAAGATGGTGAAGGCGCTGGTGCTGTGCTACACTGTGGTCTTCTTCACCTTCTACCTGTCGGCCATCTCTGGCTACTGGGCCTTCGGCAACAAGGTGCAGTCCAATGCGCTGCAGAGCCTGATGCCGGACTCGGGACCCTCTCTGGCACCGACATGGCTCCTCGGCCTCGCCGTCGTGCTCGTCCTCCTCCAGCTCCTGGCCATTGCGCTGGTGTACTCGCAAGTGGCCTACGAGATCATGGAGAAAGGGTCGGCAGACGCGGGCCATGGAAGGTTCTCATGGCGGAACCTGGCGCCGCGGGTGGCGCTGCGGACCTTGTACGTTGCGGCATGCGCATTTGTGGCGGCGGCCCTGCCGTTCTTCGGTGACATCGTGGGCGTGGTCGGTGCGTTGGGGTTCATCCCGCTCGACTTCGTGCTCCCCGTCGTCATGTACAACATGGCGTTGGCCCCGCCTAAGAGGTCGGCGGTGTACGTAATCAACGTGGCTATCATGGCCTTGTTCACCGGTGTTGGGATCATTGGCGCCATTGCGTCCGTGCGGAAGCTTGTGCTCGACGCCGGACAGTTCAAGCTGTTCAGTGACCATGTCATCAGCTGAATTAGTTTCTTGTCCCCTTTGTAGGTCATTTTATCATTTTTAGGGGAAGTTCTTTTTATATATCTCAACTAAAGTAGGCCGCGCGTGGACCATCTACCACACAATCCAAATCATCGAATATATGGTTCTGTGTTACAATATGCTGAATATTTCTCTGAGCAACACAAAAAGAGTTCTGATATATTTGTTTTTCTGTAATTTGCTCAATAATTTGATTTAACAATTGTAAATATTCATGGTCTCTCAAGAAATAACCTAAAAAAGACAACACTTCACATGGTTCTATTTTTTAGGTACTTTTGTTGCATCCCTGATCAGGTCCAGCTACACAGGCTCATTTCAAAACAATGGAATAATCGGTAAGCATCATAATATCACATCACAACACAACGTACGTAGGGGCAAAAAGACCTTCAGCAATTGCAGACAATAACGACATGATGAACTTCGCTGCACATAAAGAACACATGAATAACTCCATATGTTGGAAATGGGTCCAGCTTACAGTATCCAAATACTTTGCGAAAATTATTTTTGGTCCCGGACTCATGGCGGCTGGCGCCCTGATTTGTGAAAAACACAAAAGCAATATTTCAAAATAAAAAAAAACTCTGAAAAGAAAAGCCTAGTGATGTACACCACATCTCCATCAGTTTTCATGATGAAAATAAGTTTTGGTGAAAACTACCCCAAAAAATCATGTATTTCTAGCTCATGCACAATTTACTACTCCCTCCGTCTTTCAAAGAGTGTACTTCCAACTTGGTTGGAGGGTCAAACTATCTTAAAAGTTTGACCGAGTTTGTGCTAAAATATATCAATGTTTGTGAAACCAATAGGTATATGATGAAAATATATTTTATCATGAATCTAATGCTACTAATTTGATGGCACAAATATTGGTTTATTGTATAAATAAATACGGTCAAACATAAAAAAGTTTGACTTTTCGACAAAGTTGAAAGTATACTCTTTCAAGGACGTAGGGAGTACACCATATAATTTTTGCGCAGCTCACACCAAAGCATATTTCATCATGAAAATTTACAGGAATGTAGTATACATTTTGAAGGAAATATGCCCTAGAGGCAATAATAACGTTGTTATTTATATTTCCTTATATCATGATAAATGTTTATTATTCATGATAGAATTGTATTAACCGGAAACTTAGTACATGTGTGAATACATAGACAAAACAGAGTGTCCCTAGTATGCCTCTACTTGACTAGCTCGTTAATCAAAGATGGTTATGCACTACTAGGAAAAACCTTACCAGTAGCGCTGGTTTTTGAGCTACCAGTAGCGCGGGCGCCAGCGCTACTGCTACGGCGCTACAGCTATTTTGTAGCAGTAGCGCTTTTTTAGGCCAGCGCTACTGGTAAGTTCAGGTACTAGTAGCGCGGCACTGGAGAGCGCTACTGGTAAATGAGCGCTGCTGGTAATATTTTGGTCCACGTCACTGCTAAAATTTATGTTTTTTTAGCATTTTGGCGATGTACATGTTTAAACAGATATATCTTTTATACAATAACAACTCATCATGAACTAGTCTGCTTAAATAGCATATTCATTACCACTTGTCATCACCACCAACACAATGTTCGTCAATGAGACATCATATAACAAGTTGGTCACTAGTCATAATCACAACTCCTCCTCATCATCATCAACACTAACACATTGTAGCACATAATAACACATTCTAGCTACGACCTACTCCTCTCATAGGACCTACTCTACCCTCTCTTAGGTAAAATATCATAAAACAAGATAGGCATTGACTCTCCATTAAGGAAAACTGACTCTCCATAATAAAGAACGGAGATCATCCTGTCTCCAAGTCTTGGCCTATGCAAAATGTTGCTTCCAAGTAGCTCTCTACGATGGTTCAAACATTTTTTGAAATCATTTATTATCATGGCTTCCTCGCTTTTAGAAATCCGGTATGGACAGGAGTGATGTGGATACTGCGGCTGACCTGGCCGTGGTGGCCGTAAGCTCATAACATCAACGCGACCTCTCGGCAACATCAGATGAGGCACACAATCCATCGGGATTTTCTGTTCAAAAACATAGTAATAACTTTGTAGTTAGCAATGTAGTTTAGTTTTAGAAGAATTTATGCAAAAGATGCACGGATGTCGTAATAGTAGAAAATCTTACCATGCTATCTCCATTGATGTTACCGTAGTTCAACACGTGCACTAGTGGCACGTATTGACCATAATGTGGAGGAGTTTGATAATAGCTATTGTAATTCTCAAGATTAGTAAAAAATGCGATAAGACCATCTTTCTCCTTATAAGTTAATTGTGCTTCATCATTGTAGTAGTAGGTTCTGTCTACCATTTTCCGTACATTTTTTGAAGAATGAAAATAAGCTGTCAATGGAAATAAGCTGTCAAATATTTTGAAATAAACAATATAAATTACTTAATAAATATGTTTGAGAAACTCACACAGCGGTAGAACTGGAAGCGTGTCAACAAGGACCCAAATGGTCATATTATTTTCGTCGATGTCAGGATCACCAAGATCGAAGGTGAGAAGCATACCCTCATGAAAATCATACGCCTTGCAAAGGGCTTCCCAATTCAGGCAACCAAAATTGGATGAGTTCACAGAATTGTATAGATTTACAGCAAAATCATAACCATGATGGGTCCTTAGTTGAATTATCTTTGTCTCCATGCTTTCATGATCTTCAAAACCCATCTTCTCCAAGACATAGCGTCTTGCATGGCATGGGATAAGCTAGTCGAATTGTAAAAGACGGAAATTACACGTTGAAGAAGCAGAGAAGTCGTGCAAAAAATAACAAAAAACACTTGTCGTCGTTGCGTACCGTTTCAACATCGAAGGTCTCTTGGAGCTTGATGCTGAAGCGCCGACCTTCTACCAGGTGAGGCCTGTCGCACAGACCGCGCTCATCTTCGCAGTACTCGCACATAGCGAATTCCCTTTCGTCGTCAGACATTTCCTAATAGGTAATTAATAATCCATCATCGAATACATATATAGTAGTTTGTAGCAAAGATCATCATATAACAACTAAAACACCTAAAATTTGTAGTTTGTAGTAGTTTGTAGCAAAGATCATCATCGAACCTAGTTTGTAGCAAAGATCATCATATAATCCATCATCGAATACATATATAGTAGTTTGTAGCACAAACCGCGCTCATCTTTTGCATTCAATAAGCAAATAACTAATAGGTAATTAATAATCCATCATCGAATACATATATAGTAGTTAGTAGCAAAGATCATCATATAATATCACTAATACATCTCGAATAATAGCTCCTCTAGGTTCAGTGGGCCGCGGTGGACACCCAAAGAGAAGGAACCATCACCGGATCATAGCTCCGGTGAGATCCCCAAAGAATCTGCCAGGTATTGGAGAACCGGTCGTTCGCCAACGCAACCATGTAGTGCTGGACGTGCGCGTTCTCCTCCGTGACACGGTGCTGTACCACCTGCGCGGGGGACTCAAGCATCTCCGCCGATGCAGGCCCACGTGACCGCCACCAAAGAAGCTCTAGGTCAACGACGGGCTGGCTCCTCACTAAGCTGCGCTCACCAGACGGTAGCACAACCCAGTACCAGCCCGGCGGAGCCCAGTCCCGGACATGGCCCCTCGGCTCAAGCAGGAGTCCTCTGCCGAGTCGACGACGAGGATGCGGGATAGGCATCGTCGACGTCGAGAACAAAATGCTTAATTATGAAAACAAAATTAATAAACACTTAGCAAAATTCGGCATGACCTTTGCTAAAAACAGGACATATCGAGCGCCTGAAATTTGCCAGAACGTAAACGAATCAACATTTCTGGCAAAACATAGGCCACTCGGTTAAACAACTAAGATTGTGACATGTTCAAAATATGACATATATCCACTTCAAATTTGCATATAACAGGAATAATTGTTTTTACTAAAAAAATAACAACAAATGTGATAGTTCAAAACATGATCCTAAGATTAACTAGCTAGGGTTCATACTACATTATCCTAAGATTCATACTACATTATCCTAAGATTAACTAGCTAGGGTTCATACCACATTATCCTAAGATTAAACAACTAAGATTAAACACCTAAGATTAAACAACTAAGATTAAAAACCTACATTATCCTAAGATTAAACAACTAAGATTAAACACCTAAGATTAAACAACTAAGATTAAAAACCTACATTATCCTAAGATTCACACTACATTATCCTAAGATTAACTAGCTAGGTTTCATACTACATTTTCCTATGATTAAACAACTAAGATTAAAAACCTAAAATTTTCAACTTGCTAGGGTTCAAAAAAAACTAGGGAGGAGGAGGAAGGAGGGAGGAGGATGTACCTCTCGGTGGAGGAGGGCCGGCGGGGTGGGGGGGGGGGAGGAGGAGAGCCGGCGCGGTGGCCGGGGCGGCCGGGGGGGGAGGAGGCCGACGCGGGGGAGGGCGGCCGGCGGGTAGGAGGGCCAGCGCGGGTGAGGGCGGCCGACACAGGGAGGAGGGCCGGCGCGGGGGACGACAACGTGCGGGGGTCGACGGCGGCACGCGGGGGATTGAGGGAGGAGTGTGGAGTGTGTGAGTGAGCTGAGTGATGAGGCCGGGGGGCGCGAGCAGGCCGGGGGGCGCGCGGGGGAGGGAGTGGGCTTAACAGCAGCGCGGGTAATGGGCCAGCGCTACTGCTAAGCTCACTAGCTGTAGCGCCGGCGCACATCACATGCTACAGCTAAGTGGCCTGCCCTTTTGGCCCCGGCGGCCCGCTAAATAGCAGCGCGGCCCGCGCCAACCAGCGCTGCTGCTATTCAGTAGCAGTAGCACCCGTTTTGGCTGGCGCTACTGGTACATACCAGTAGCATGGGCGCCCAAACATGCGCTACTGCTAAAATTCTATGTATAAGCATTTTCCTAGTAGTGATGTTTCCTGACCATAGACATGCACTACTAGGAAAATGCTTATAGATAGAAGTTTACCAGTAGCGCCTGTTTATGACCCATGCTACTGGTATTTACCAGTAGCGCTGGGTAGAAAACATGCTACTACTAATAAATAACAGCAGCGTTTGTTAGCATGGGCCGCGCTGCTGTTACATGGGCCGCAGGGCAAAAACAGTAGCCCACTTACCTGTAGTGTTTGTTTTGAACGGGCGCTACAGCTGGTGGGCTTAGCAGTAGCGCCATCCTCTACCCAACGCTACTACTAGAGGAAAAGAAAACCGGCCCGAGCGCCCCCCGCACCCCCTCACTCTCACAATCAATCCCCTCCGCCCGACGACGCCGCCGCGGTTAGGGTTCCTCCCCGGCCGCCTCACCCCCGTCGACGGTGTCGTGCGCCGCCACCACGCGCGGTCGCCTCTCGCCTCCTCCGATGCTCCAGCCCCGTAAGTCCCCCTCGATCTCCTCCTCCCTGCGCGCGCCACACTAGCTAGGCTCCAATCGATTTGCCGCGGCGGCTCGCCATGTTTTGGGATTTCGCGTGGGGGAAAGGGATTTAGGGATTGCACGGTGGCTCTGCACTTCGATGCGACGTTTCCAGTCTTGTTTCCTCGCGTGATTGGGGAGAGAGTAGAGAGAGGGGTTAGGTGAGAGAAGTAGAGGCTTTTTGTTGCTCACCGAAACTTAGGAGAGAGTAGAGAGAAGTAGCTAGAGAAGTAGAGGCTTTTAGCACATATAATTGAAACTTGGGTTTCAATACTTGGCTGCTGTCCCTGGAGCAGTGGCGGCGGCGGCGGTGCCTAGTGTTCTAGGGTTTAGAGAGGGGTTCTTTCCTGACACTAGGGTTATGTCGTGAATGCTCCTCCTTTCATCTGAATGATGTTGATTGTGCCAGTTCTTCTTAAAGGTCTAAATGTCTGTATCCTCGTGAGCTACCCTATGTGTGAATTTGATCCACTAGCTTCTTTGGTGATGCATATAAAGATATGACCAAGAAGCCCTCACTGTTATGTGGTTTCATGGAAAAATAAATGCTTGATTCGATACTCTTTCAGGTTGAAGAGAGTATCTGTATGTGGTGATGCTCAAATTGCCAAGTTGTTATGGTGCGCATTTGAATATATGCTAACACCCGTTTCGAAAAAAATGCTTATATTTTGTCTGTGTGTGCGATTGTTCTTCCCTTGTATTACCTCTTAGTCTGGTGCTTATATTTTGTAGTAGAAAATGTTGGCTACATTTTCAGCCACTTGTGTATTCTGTTTCTGCAACTGAATCTTTGTACATAAACTTTGCTTCCTTGTTCTCCACAGGGGGCTTTGTCAATTTTGCAATGCCTCTCTAGGCAAAGGAGCAGGGTGTAAATTGACAAAGCCCCCTATGGACCCAAATTGCTATCCATCTGATGCTGTTAGTGAGCCCATTTTTGGTAAATTTCAGAAAAAGAAAACACAGATAGACAGAGAGTTGTATCTAATCTAAAAGGGGGGTGTTTGCCTTTTATAGTTTTAATTATTGTGCATCTCATGCCAAAGGTGGAATGGATGTTTACTTATTGTGTTTTGTGAATCTTGTGCCGTGCTGTTTTGAAAGATTCTAAGCTGGTTCAACTTTTGGATGTGGGAATAGATAAAGTGTTCCCCTGAATTGAACTACTTTTGCTTGTCTGCTTGCGCAATAATGGCTATATGCCATTTATCTTATTATTAGGCTCTGTTTGGGTTACATGATCTCTATTAGGTTATTGTCTGAACTGAACTACAATTTAGTTGTTATTTTGCTTGCCAGGTGAACCTCATGTGTATTCTCTATGATGTGAACCTGATGTGTATATTATTCAAAACCTGATGTGTATTGAAAACTTTATGTTTACTTTTTGGATCGTTAATCCTTTAATCATATTGCTTTAGGGAAATGGTGCCACCACCACCACCAACACCATGTCGATGGTGAAAGTCAAGGTGCGCCAGCAGCCTTGCAACTGGCACGCTGTTCGGTATCTACTTCGAGTCTAGTTTTCTTCATGCGGAGGTAATAAATTATATGAAACTAGTAACCACTATTTTGTTTTTAGTGTTATTGGCATTAATGCATCGTGTATATATCATTTTTCTTTTTGTACACAGATCGTCCCATGCAATGTGAGGTCAGAATTCAACAACTGACCGGAGACTCTGTGACCTTTGAGGCTCCTGGGGGCCCCTACACTATGGAGGTCGAGAAAGGACAAAATATGACGCAGGTGGGAGGAGATGGATGGGTCCGTTTCATCGCCCACATGCGTATCACCGGTGGTGAGTTGATCAGCTTCTCCTTCAAAGCTGAAAGACCCAAGCTGGCCGTGATTTATGTCAACAAAGAAGAAGATGATGAAGATGATGAGGATGATGAGGATGATGACGACCCACTTGGTGAAGCCATCATAGCTCAAAGAATGAGGTTGAGTGAGGAGGAGGTGTGCAACCTATGGGACATCATTCCGCCACGTGCTGACTTCGCCGGGGTGCCATTCATGACCCGCCTGACAAGTACCATGGTTGATCGGCATATCATGGTATGTTGCATTTACTGTAGTAATCTGATGATACGCTTTATTGTTATACTTAGTGTAGAGTCCGATGATATATATGCTTAGTGAATCTTATATGCTTTATTGTTATACTTAGTGTAGAGTCTGATGATATATATGCTTGGTGAATCTTATATGCTTAGTAAATCCGATGATCTATATGCTTAGTGAATCCGATGATATATATGCTTTATTGTTATGCTTAGTGTAGAGTCCGATGATATATATGCTTAGTGAATCTTATATGCTTAGTGAATCCGATGATCTATATGCTTAGTGAATCCGACGATATATATGCTTCGTGTAGAATCCAAAGAACTGTTAATAGTGTAGAATCCATATATACTTATTAGTAGAATTCATGCTTAGCAGAAATGTAGTACTGTCTTTTGATAGTGTAGAATGTGTGAGGCTACTTATTAATTGATATGTTTTTCTTATTCAGAAATTGCCAAAGAGCCTATTTGAGAGTTGTGGTATCAAGCCTGACGAAGAAGGCTCTGCTGGAATACGCCTTACCTTGAGGGGCTCCGTCACCACTTGTTCGTACGGCGTGGACACGGACGGTCGCACACACTTCAACTCGGTTGGGTGGAAGAGCTTCCTCGTCGGCAAGAATCTTCATGTTGGACATGCAATCCTAATTACTATCAGGAACACCCACCGCCCAGGCTTGAGGATGATGGTCGTCATCGATATCATCTAGAACTACATATGCATGCGTGTGGCTGTTGAACCATATATATGCTAGTATGACTACCTAGTAGACTTATCAACTATGATCTATCCATGCATTGTTGACTACTATATATGAGTTTGTGAGATTGTGTGGTTATATTAAATGTGGTATTGTCGTTAATGTTTGTGCGATGGTTCTGTGAACTTAGTTTATTTGCACTGGACTTGTCTTGATTTCCATGAATATTGCATCTGACTGCTTTTTTATTTTTTATTTCTATTTACCTAGTAGTAGCTGGGGAGAAAATAGGGCGCTACTACTACGTGATGATAGTAGTAGCGTTGGTGGAGAAAGACGCGCTACTACTAAGTATTTTAGCTGCATCGCTTGTTTAGAAACGCGCTACTGTTAAATAATAGCTGTAGCGCCCTAGCAGTAGCGCGGGTGCCCGCGCTACTGGTATGTAAAAAACCAACGCCACTAGTAAGGTTTTATCTAGTAGTGATGTGTTGTCATTTGATGAACGGGATCACATCATTAGAGAATGATGTGATGGACAAGAGCCATCCGTTAGCTTAGCATAATGATCGTCTAGTTTTATTGCTATTGCTTTCATCATGACTTATACATGTTCCTCTGACTATGAGATTATGCAACTCCCGAATACCGGAGGAACACCTTATGTGCTATCAAACGTCACAACGTAACTGGGTGATTATAAAGATGCTCTACAGATGTCTCCGAAGTTGTTTGTTGGGTTGGCATAGATCGAGATTAGGATTTGTCACTCTGTGTATCGGAGAGGTATCTCTGGGCCCTCTCGGTAATGCACATCACTATAAGCCTTGCAAGCAATGTGACTAATGAGTTAGTCATGTGATGATGCATTATGGAACGAGTAAAGAGACTTAACGGTAATGAGATTGAACTAGGTATGATGATACCAACGATCGAATCTCGGGCAAGTAACATACCGATGACAAAGGGAACAACGTATGTTGTTATGCGGTTTGACCGATAAAGATCTTCGTAGAATATGTAGGAGCCAATATGAGCATCCAGGGTCCGCTATTGATTATTGACCGGAGATGTGTCTTGGTCATGTCTACATAGTTCTCGAACCCGTAGGGTCCGCACGCTTAACGTTCGATGACGAGTTGTATTATGAGTTATGTGATTTGATGACCGAAGTTTGTTCGGAGTCCCTGATTAGATCACGGACATGACGAGGAGTCTCGAAATGGTTGAGAGGTAAAGATTCATATATAGGACGATGGTATTTGGACACCGGAAGTGTTCCGGGTGATACCGGGTCACCGGAAGGGGTTCCGGGCAACCCCCGGCAAAGATATGGGCTTAATGGGCCAAGTAAGGGAACACACCAGCCCACAAGGGGCTGGTGCACCCCCTGTAGGGCCAGCCACATGGGGAGAAAGGGAAAGGAGAGGAGGAAAAAGAAAGTATGTAGTGGGACTCCTACTTCCTTCTCCTCCCCCCTCCTTCCTTTCCCCCTTGTCCAAATATGGTAGAGGGGGGCCGAATTGGACTAGGGGCCCAAGTAGGATTCCTCCTACTTGGGCGCGCCCTAGGCTGCCTCCCTCCCTCTCCCTCCTTTATATACGTGGGGAGGGCATGCTACGTCCATTTTGCATCATGCTTTTATATCGATATTTATTGCATTAGGGGCTGTTATTACACATTATGTCACAATACTTATGCCTATTCTCTCTTATTTTACAAGGTTTACATGAAGAGGGAGAATGCCGGCAGCTGGAATTCTGGACTGGAAAAGGAGCAAATATTAGAGACCTATTCCGCTGTCGGGTGGTAGGTGCGACATATGCCAACGGGTGGCTTATCATGGTGGGAGCCAGTAAGACATCGCCGGTGCTTGGAAACGGGATGAGGCGAAGACATGCACGCCGGCGAATCTTACCCAGGTTCGGGGCTCTCCGTGGAGATAACACCCCTAGTCCTGCTCTGCAGGGTCTCCGCATGATCACTAGATCAGAAAGAGTAGCTACAAATGCTCCTAGAGCTGTCGGATTCAAGGGGGAAGAAGAGCAAGGCTAGCTCTCACTTTCCTCTCTATATGGTGTGTGTGTAACTCCAAGAAGCCAACCCTTTGCATGGGTGCCCCGGGGGTTTATATAGGCCTACCCCCCGGGGGTACAATTGTAATCCGGCTGGGCGTGGGTCCCAGTCGTCAGCGTCTGCGCTCGCCGGCTTCTCCGCCGGCCATTGGGGCCCGCCGACTGGTGGGTCCGGCCGGCTGCCAGCCTCTTGGTCGACAGGCCGGCCTCACCGCCTGGGGGTCTTGTCGGCGGCTGTTTACTGTAGCCTCGCCCCTGATGACGAGGGCTTTGTCGAGGTAAGCATGGCTACAGTGTGCCGCCTTGAGGGTTCTCACTGTAGCCTTACCTCGTCTTGTCTCCTTAATGTGGCACATGTTTCGAGGGAAGGGGGTAGCCGGCTTCTGGGGGCCGGCTACGCCCCTGGCCGACTGGGGAAGGCCGAGCCGCCTTCGTGCCTCTCTCTGGCTAAAGGGGCCCGCCGCCCGTGGGCCGTACTGGCATCTGTCGTGGATGACGTTGAGGCCAGCATGGCTACAGTGCCGAGCCGGACGGGAGATGGCCGACCCGTACGGCGTCCTGTGGCCATGCCTGCTTCGGGATTCGGGGGGTAGTGGGCCGCACTGTGGCCACTGTTGGGGAACGTAGCAGAAATTCAAAATTTTCTACGCATCACCAAGATCAATCTATGGAGTTTACTAGCAACGAGAGGGAAGGAGTGCATCTACATACCCTTGTAGATCGCGAGCGGAAGCGTTCAAGAGAACGGGGTTGATGGAGTCGTACTCGTCGTGATCCAAATCACCGATGATCCTAGCGCCGAACGGACGGCACCTCCGCGTTCAACACACGTACGGAGCAGCGACGTCTCCTCCTTCTTGATCCAGCAAGGGGGGAGGAGAGGTTGATGGAGATCCAGCAGCACGACGGCGTGGTGGTGGAAGTAGCGGGATCCCGGCAGGGCTTCGCCAAGCGCAAGCGGGGAGGAAGAGGTGTCACGGGAGGGAGAGGGAGGCGCCAGGGCTTAGGTATTGCTGCCCTCCCTTCCCCCCACTATATATAGGGCCAAGGGAGAGGGGGGGCGCAGCCTTGGCCCTTCCTCCAAGGAAGGGTGCGGCCAGGGAGGAGTCCTTCCTCCCCAAGGCACCTCGGAGGTGCCTTCCCCCTTTAGGACTCTCCATTTATCTTATCTCTTGGCGCATGGGCCTCTTGGGGCTGGTTCCCTTGGCCCATATGGGCCAAGGCGCACCCCCTACAGCCCATGTGCCCCCCCGGGGCTGGTGGACCCCCTTGGTGGACCCCCGGACCCCTTTCGGCACTCCCGGTACAATACCGATAAAGTGCGAAACTTTTCCGGTGACCAAAATAAGACTTCCCATATATAAATCTTTACCTCCGGACCATTCCGGAACTCCTCGTGACGTCCGGGATCTCATCTGGGACTCCGAACAACTTTCGGGTTACCGCATACTAATATCTCTATAACCCTAGCGTCACCGAACCTTAAGTGTGTAGACCCTACGGGTTCGGGAGACACGCAGACATGACCGAGACGACTCTCCGGTCAATAACCAACAGCGGGATCTGGATACCCATGTTGGCTCCCACATGCTCCTCGATGATCTCATCGGATGAACCACGATATCGAGGATTCAATCAATCCCGTATACAATTCCCTTTGTCTATCGGTATGTTACTTGCCCGAGATTCGATCGTCGGTATCCCGATACCTTGTTCAATCTCGTTACCGGCAAGTCTCTTTACTCGTTCCGTAACTCACATCATCCCGTGATCAACTCCTTGGTCACATTGTGCACATTATGATGATGTCCTACCGAGTGGGCCCAGAGATACCTCTCCGTTTACACGGAGTGACAAATCCCAGTCTCGATTCGTGCCAACCCAACAGACACTTTCGAGATACCTGTAGTGCACCTTTATAGCCACCCAGTTACGTTGTGACGTTTGGTACACCCAAAGCATTCCTACGGTATCCGGGAGTTGCACAATCTCATGGTCTAAGGAAATGATACTAGACATTAGAAAAGCTCTGAGCAAACGAAGTACACGATCTTGTGCTAGGCTTAGGATTGGGTCTTGTCCATCACATCATTCTCCTAATGATGTGATCCCGTTATCAACGACATCCAATGTCCATGGTCAGGAAACCGTAACCATCTATTGATCAACGAGCTAGTCAACTAGAGGCTTACTAGGGACATGGTGTTGTCTATGTATCCACACATGTATCTGAGTTTCCAATCAATACAATTCTAGCATGGATAATAAACGATTATCATGAACAAGGAAATATAATAATAACCTATTTATTATTGCCTCTAGGGCATATTTCCAACAGTCTCCCACTTGCACTAGAGTCAATAATCTAGTTCACATCACCATGTGATTAACACTGACAGGTCACATCACCATGTGACCAACATCCAAAGAGTTCACTAGAGTCAACAATCTAGTTCACATCACTATGTGATTAACACTCAATGAGTTCTGGTTTGATCATGTTATGCTTGTGAGAGAGGTTATTAGTCAACGGGTCTGAACCTTTCAGATCCGTGTGCGCTTTACGAATATCTATGTCATCTTGTGGATGCTACCACGCGCTATTTGGAGCCATTTCAAATAATTGCTCTACTATACGAATCCGGTTTACTACTCAGAGTCATCCGGATTAGTGTCAAAGTTCGCATCGACGTAACCCTTTACGACGAACTCCTTTTCACCTCCATAATCGAGAAAATTCCTTAGTCCACTAGTTACTAAGGACAAGTTCGACCGCTGTCATGTGATCCATTCCCGGATCACTATTGTACCCCTTGACCAACTCATGACAAGGCACACTTCATGTGCGGTACACAACATAGCATACTGTAGAGCCTACGTCTAAAGCATAGGGGACGGCCTTCGTCCTTTCTCTCTCTTCTGCTGTGGTCAGGTATTGAGTCTTACTCAATACTCACACCTTGTAACACAGCCAAGAACTCCTTCTTTGCTGATCTATTTTGAACTCTTTCAAAATCATTTCAAGGTGTGCGTTCTTTGAAAGTATCATCAGGCGTCTTGATCTATCTCTATAGATCTTGATACCCAATATGTAAGCAGCTTTATCCAGGTCTTCCTTTGAAAAACTCCTTTCAAACAACCCTTTATGCTTTCCAGAAATTCTACATCATTTTGGATCAACAATATGCCATTCACATATACTTATCAGAAATGTTGTAGTGCTCCCACTCACTTTATTGGAAATACAAGTTTCAAACAATCTTTGTATAAACCCAAAAACTTTGATCACTCCATCAAAGTGTATATTCTGACTCCGAGATGCTTGCTCTAATCCATGGAAGGATCGCTGGAGCTAGCATACCTTTTAGCATCCTTAGGATAGACAAAACCTTTCTGATTGTATCACATACAACCTTTCCTTACGAAAACTGGTAAGGAAACTTGTTTTGACATCCATCTGCCAGATTTCATAAATGCAGCTAATGCTAACATGATTCCGACGGACTTAAGCATCGCTACAGATGAGAAAATCTCATCGTAGTCAACTCCTTGAACTTGTGAAAATACTCTTTGCCACAAGTCGAGCTTCATAGACGGTAACCTTACCGTCCACGCTCGTCTTCTTCTTAAAGATACATTTATCTCGAATTTCATGGCTTATAACCACTTGTCGGAATATGGGCCCACCATCGCTTCTCCATAGCTTGTAGGTTCAGTATTGTCCCACAACATGATATCTCAGACAGGATCACGTACCACTCTGAAGTAGCACGCATCCTCGTCGTCCTACGAGGTTTGGTAGTGACTTGATCCGAAGTTTCATGATCACTATCATAAGCTTCCACTTCAATTGGTGTAGGTGCCATAGGAACAACTTCCTGTGCCCTGCTACACACTAGTTGAAGCGACGGTTCAATAACCTTATCAAGTCTCCACCATCCTCCCACTCAATTCTTTCGAGAGAAACTTTTCCTCGAGAAAGGACTCGTTTCTAGAAGCAATTACTTTTGCTTCCAGATCTGAAATAGGAGGTATACCCAACTGTTTTTGGGTATTCTATGAAGATGTATTCATCCGTTTTGGGTTCAAGCTTATCAGCCTGAAACTTTTTCACATAAGCATCGCAGCCCCAAACTTTTAAGAAACGACAACTTAGGTTTCTCTAAACGGTGTCGTCTCAACGGAATTGCGTGGTGCCCTATTTAAAGTGAATGCGGTTGTCTCTAATGCTTAACCCATAAACGATAGTGGTAATTCGATAAGAGACATCATGGTATGTACCATATCCAATAGGGTGCAGTTATGATGTTCGGACACACCATCACACTATGGTGTTCCAGGCGGTATTAATTGTGAAACACTTTCCACAATGTCTCAATTGTGTGCCAAACTCGTAACTCAGATACTCATCTCTATGATCATATCACAGACATTTTATCCTCTTGTCACGACGATCTTCAACTTCACTCTGAAATTACTTGAACCTTTCAATAATTCAGACTTGTGTTTCATCAAGTAAATACACTCAGCATCTACTCAAATCATCTGTGAAGTAAGAACATAACGATATCCACTACATGCCTCAGCACTCATTGGACTGCATACATCAAAATGTATTACTTCCAATAAGTTGCTCTCTTGTTCCATCTTACTGAAAATGAGGACTTTCAGTCATCTTGCCCATGTGGTATGATTTGCATGTCTCAAGTGATTCAAAATCAAGTGAGTCCAGACGATCCATCTGCATGGAGTTTCTTCATGCATATATAGACATGGTTCGCATGTCTCAATCTTTTTTCAAAAATGAGTGAGTCCAAAGATCCATATACATGGAGCTTCTTCATGCGTTCTATACCAATATGACTCAAATGGCAGTGCCATAAGTATGTGGAACTATCATTACTATTTTATATCTTTTGGCATGAACATGTGTATCACTACGATCGAGATTCATTTTAGGTGCAAGACCATTGAAGGTATTATTCGAATAAACAGAGTAACCATTATTCTCCTTAAATGAATAACCGTATTGCGATAAACATAATCCAATCATGCTCAACGCAAACACCAAATCTCGATGGTAGAGGGAGCATGCGATGCTTGATCACATCAACCTTGGAAACACTTCCAACATACATCGTCATCTCACCTTTAGCTAGTCTCCGTTTATTCCGCAGCTTTTATTTCGAGTTACTAACACTTAGCAACCGAACCGGTATCCAATACCCCAGTGCTGCTAGGAGTACTAGTAAAGTACACATTCATATAATGTATATCCAATATACTTCTTTCGACCTTGCCCGCCTTCTCATCTACCAAGTATCTAGGGTAGTACTGCTTCAGTGACCGTTCCCCTCATTACAGAAGCACTTAGTCTCGGGTTTGGGTTTAACCTTGGGATTCTTCACTAGAGCAACAAACGATTTGCTGTTTCATGAAGTATCCCTTTTGCCCTTGCCCTTCTAGAAACTAGTGGTTTTACTAACCATCAACAATTGATGCTCCTTCTTGATTTCTACTTTCGCGGTGTCAAACATCGTGAATAGCTCAAGGATCATCATAACTATCCCTGATATGTTATAGTTCATCACGAAGCTCTACTAGCTTGGTGGCAGTGACTATGGAGAACCATCACTATCTCATCTGGGAGATTAATTCCCACTCGATTCAAGTGATTGTAGTACTCAGACAATCTGAGCACATGCTCAACGATTGAGCTTTTCTCCCTTAGTTTGCAGGCTTAAGAAACTTGTCAGAGGTCTCATACCTCTTAACGTGGGCACTAGTCTGAAATCCCGATTTCAGTCTTCGGAACATCTCATATGTTCTGCGATGTTTCAAAAACGTCTTTGGTGCCACAATTCTAAACCGTTAGCATTACGCACTGAACTATCACGTAGTTATCAAAACGTGTATGTCAGATGTTCCGCAACATCTACAGACGACGCTGAGGTTCAGCACACCGAGCGGTGCATTAAGGACATAAGCCTTCTGTGCAGCAATGAGGACAATCCTCAGTTTACGGACCCAGTCCGCATAATTGCTACTACCAACTTTCAACTAAATTTTTCTAGGAACATATCTTAAACAGTAGAACTAAAGCGTATGACATAATTTGCAAAGACCTTTTGACTATGTTCATGATAATGAAGTTCATCTGATTATTGAACTCCCACTCAGATAGACATCCCTCTAGTCATCTAAGTGATACATGATCCGAGTCAAACTAGGCCGTGTCCGATCATCACGTGAGACGGACTAGTCATCATCGGTGAACATCTCCATGTTGATCGTATCTTCTATACGACTCATGCTCGACCTTTCGGTCTCTTGTGTTCCGAGGCCATGTCTGTACATGCTAGGCTCGTCAACACCCGTTGTATTCGAACGTTAGAATCTATCACACCCGATCATCACGTGGTGCTTCGAAACAACGAACCTTCGCAACGGTGCACAGTTAGGGGGAACACATCTCTTGAAATTTTTAGTGAGGGATCATCTTATTTATGCTACCGTCGTTCTAAGCAAATAAGATGTAAACATGATAAACATCATATGCAATCAAATAGTGACATGATATGGCCAATATCATTTTGCTCCTTTGATCTCCATCTTCGGGGCACCATGATCATCTTTGTCACCGGCATGACACCATGATCTCCATCATCATGATCTCCATCATTGTGTCTTCATGAAGTTGTCACGCCAATGATTACTTCTACTTCTATGGCTAACGCGCTTAGCAATAAAGTAAAGTAATTTACATGGCGTTATTCAATGACACGCAGGTCATACAAAAAATAAAGACAACTCCTATGGCTCCTGCCGGTTGTCATACTCATCGACATGCAAGCCGTGATTCCTATTACAAGAATATGATCAATCTCATACATCACATATATCATTCATCACATCTTCTGGCCATATCACATCACATAGCACATGCTGCAAAAACAAGTTAGACGTCCTCTAATTGTTGTTGCAAGTTTTTACGTGGCTTGTATAGGTTTCTAGCAAGAAAGTTTCTTACCTACGTAAAACCACAACGTGATATGCCAATTTCTATTTACCCTTCATAAGGCCTTTTTCATCGAATCTGTTCCGACTAAAGTGGGAGAGACAGACACCCGCTAGCCACCTTATGCAACTAGTGCATGTCAGTCGGTGGAACCTGTCTCCGTAAGCATACGTGTAAGGTCGGTCCGGGCCGCTTCATCCCACAATGCCTCCGAAACAAGATAAGACTAGTAGCGGCAAGAAGAATTGGCAACATCTACGCCCACAACTACTTTGTGTTCTACTCGTGCATAGAAACTACGCATAGACCTAGCTCATGATGCCACTGTTGGGGAACGTAGCAGAAATTCAAAATTTTCTACGCATCACCAAGAACAATCTATGGAGTTTACTAGCAACGAGAGGGAAGGAGTGCATCTACATACCCTTGTAGATCGCGAGCGGAAGCGTTCAAGAGAACGGGGTTGATGGAGTCGTACTCGTCGTGATCCAAATCACCGATGATCCTAGCGCCGAACGGACGGCACCTCCGCGTTCAACACACGTACGGAGCAGCGACGTCTCCTCCTTGTTGATCCAGCAAGGGGGGAGGAGAGGTTGATGGAGATCCAGCAGCACGACGGCGTGGTGGTGGAAGTAGCGGGATCCCGGCAGGGCTTCGCCAAGCGCAAGCGGGGAGGAAGAGGTGTCACGGGAGGGAGAGGGAGGCGCCAGGGCTTAGGTATTGCTGCCCTCCCTTCCCCCCACTATATATAGGGCCAAGGGAGAGGGGGGGCGCAGCCTTGGCCCTTCCTCCAAGGAAGGGTGCGGCCAGGGAGGAGTCCTTCCTCCCCAAGGCACCTCGGAGGTGCCTTCCCCCTTTAGGACTCTCCATTTATCTTATCTCTTGGCGCATGGGCCTCTTGGGGCTGGTTCCCTTGGCCCATATGGGCCAAGGCACACCCCCACAGCCCATGTGCCCCCCGGGGCTGGTGGACCCCCTTGGTGGACCCCCGGACCCCTTTCGGCACTCCCGGTACAATACCGATAAAGTGCGAAACTTTTCCGGCGACCAAAATAAGACTTCCCATATATAAATCTTTAGCTCCGGACCATTCCGGAACTCCTCGTGACGTCCGGGATCTCATCCGGGACTCCGAACAACTTTCGGGTTACCGCATACTAATATCTCTATAACCCTAGCGTCACCGAACCTTAAGTGTGTAGACCCTACGGGTTCGGGAGACACGCAGACATGACCGAGACGACTCTCCGGTCAATAACCAACAGCGGGATCTGGATACCCATGTTGGCTCCCACATGCTCCTCGATGATCTCATCGGATGAACCACAATATCGAGGATTCAATCAATCCCGTATACAATTCCCTTTGTCTATCGGTATGTTACTTGCCCGAGATTCGATCGTCGGTATCCCGATACCTTGTTCAATCTCGCCGGCAAGTCTCTTTACTCGTTCCGTAACTCACATCATCCCGTGATCAACTCCTTGGTCACATTGTGCACATTATGATGATGTCCTACCGAGTGGGCCCAGAGATACCTCTCCGTTTACACGGAGTGACAAATCCCAGTCTCGATTCGTGCCAACCCAACAGACACTTTCAGAGATACCTGTAGTGCACCTTTATAGCCACCCAGTTACGTTGTGACGTTTGGTACACCCAAAGCATTCCTACGGTATCCGGGAGTTGCACAATCTCATGGTCTAAGGAAATGATACTTGACATTAGAAAAGCTCTGAGCAAACGAACTACACGATCTTGTGCTAGGCTTAGGATTGGGTCTTGTCCATCACATCATTCTCCTAATGATGTGATCCCGTTATCAACGACATCCAATGTCCATGGTCAGGAAACCATAACCATCTATTGATCAACGAGCTAGTCAACTAGAGGCTTACTAGGGACATGGTGTTGTCTATGTATCCACACATGTATCTGAGTTTCCAATCAATACAATTCTAGCATGGATAATAAACGATTACCATGAACAAGGAAATATAATAATAACCTATTTATTATTGCCTCTAGGGCATATTTCCAACAGCCACACCCCGTCTCGTCACCATTATGTGGGCGTAGTTTTGGTGGGTGCGGTCTTGGCCGGCTTCTTGGAGTCGGCGCTCTTCATGGCCGGCTCTTGGGAGTTGGCGTTCTCCGTGGCCGGCTTCCTGGAGTCGGCCATCTCGTAGTTATCTTGGGGGAGGTTCCTAAGGCTGGGTCTCCTTCTGAGAGTCGGCTCCGGGGGTTGCCGGCCGGGGGAAGGCGGCCCAATGCCTTGAATGCTTGAAGGCTCAAATGGCCTGATAATTTTGAAGAGCCAGGGGTAGTTGGTTAGGCTACCCGTGGCCATTTACTCCGACAGTAGTCCCTGAAGCTGATTGAGCTTCGAGGTTGGGTGGGAGTCGAGAAGCTCGGTCAGCTTCCTATCTTGACAAGCCGGCAGCTGGGAGCCGGCTTCGGTTGGGTGCGCTGTCTTGGCGAAATTTTTTGGAGTCGGAGGGCGGGAGCCTGCCTGCCCGTGCACCGGGCCGCGGGCCGGCCACTTGCCGCCTACGAACCACTTGGCATCCCTTGGCTAAAAAGCCTGCCAGCCCACGCGCGCGACGGGACGTCGCCGCAGGTCGGGGGCCCGCCATGCTTACGCCTGGGCCCAGGCGCGGATTCTCTGCGGCCCGAAGCCGCCCGCACGTCTTCCTGCCGTGGTTTCGGCACGCCTTTAGGGCGTAATAATCGCGAGGCGTGGGGGGAGTGGGTGCAGTTAATCCCACGTCTCACCCCACGCCCCGCCTCCCCGGCTTCACCGTGCGAAGCTATAAGTAGGGGGAGGGGGAGAGCGGCAGGCGCTCGCACGCCCCTTCCCTCTCCGCCATCTTCTTCCTTCTGCTCTTTCTAGCGACAGCGCCTCGCCGCCGCACCGCTCCACCACTCGATCCTCCGCCGCCGCGCTCATTCTTGCCAGCCTCACGCCACGATGCAGTTCCGCGGGGATTGGGACGGCTCCAAGGTCCATGAAGATCACGCCGAGTTCCTCCGCAAGACGCGGCGGCTGCCCGGCGTGGACAAGGTGGAGGTCCGTCTTGCGCCGGCGAAGGAGATTACGCCGGAGCCGGAGGAAGGCGAGCGGGTAGTCTTCCGCTCACATTTCTTGCGTGGCATCGGCTTGCCCGTGAGCGCCTTCTTCCGCTCCTTTCTCGAATTCTACCAACTCCAGCCGCACCACCTCACCCCGAACACGGTGGTGCTGCTGTCCGCCTTCGTCACCCTGTGCGAAGGCTACCTCGGCGTCCTCCCCACCCTCGAGCTCTGGGGGGAGTTCTTCTAGTCCAAGCTGGGCACGCGCATGCAAGGCGTGCCGGCTCAGACTGGCGCCTTCGTCGCGATGCGGAGGGTGGCTGCCGACAACCCCTTCCCCGTCATCACGCTGATCCAGTCGGTGAAGCTATGTCAGAAGTCATACTTCTACGTGAAGAACGTCGCCCCACAGGGCGACTACGTCAATCTGCCGGCTTACGTAGCCGGCCCACCGGTGGGCAGGCGGCCCCAGTGGTCCTATCGGTCCGTGACGCTGACGCCGGCTGGAACCGCAGCTGTCGCCCGAGTGCGGGCGATGATCCAGTCGGAGGGCTTGTCGGGGCCCGACCTGCTGGCCGCCTTCGTCACGCGCCGGGTGCTCCCGCTCCAAAGCCGCCCTCATCTGATCTGTCAGATGAGCGGCCAGCTCGATCCGAGCCGGATGTGCACCAAAGACATGCCGCACGACGAGGTGGCCTATATGGTGAACTACCTTGCGAACTGCAAGCTCTCCGCAGAGTGGCAGTTTGGCAAGGAGCCATATTGCCGAGCCCATCCGCCGCCCACGGTATGCTCTCCTTTTCTCTCTCTCTTCTCTTAGTTTTGTCGCCGAGTTCCTTTTGGCCGACTTTGACTAGTCGGCTTGTCTCGATAGAGCCCTCTTCTTCGGCCTGCAGGCGGGTCGGACGCGGAGCGCCGATTTGTCCCCGACCGGACGGAGCACGATCTGGAGGACCCCGACTTGGGGGCGGCCGCTATGGACGACAACACCGAGGCGGGCGGTGGCCAAGCCGGCGGCGAAGCAGGCGGCTCCGGGCTTGGAGTCAGCTTCGACGACTGGCCGGACGATGACGAGGCTGAAGTCGTCCCACACCGCCAGCCGGCGCCTGGCCACGGCGCGGGTTCCTCTGCTGCGCCGCCTGCTCGGGGCGGCGGGCAAAAGCGTCGTGCCGCGCCGGGCTTGTTCGGCAGTCGGCCGAAGAAGCCCAGAGGCGGGGCAGCGGCGACCAGGCGGGAGGAGGCGGCCGCGAAGGCGGGCCGCTTCCGCAAGGCGGTGAAGCAGCCGCAGACGGTGTCGGCGTAAGTATATACTTCTTCGTGTATTCTTTTTTCCTTTCTCTGGTAGCTCCTGAGTCCTTGTCTTTTTCTCCAAAAAAACCCAGGGCTCCATTGTCGCTCGAGCGGGCTGCTGCCGCCTCCATCGTTGGGTCGCCGGGAGGATCTGGGAGCACTACTCGCTGCATGGACCCCCGTGCCGATCTTCAGGCGGCGACGGAGCGGAATGCGCGGGAGGTGCGAGAGGAGCGGGAGGCGGAGGCGTTGAGGGCGGCCGCCGCCAAGGCGGCGCAGGAGGAGGAGACGGCGAAGGCGCGCGCTGACGCCGCAGCCAAGGCCCAAGCAGAGGCTGCGGCTGCAGCGATGGCGGAGGGGGCCTTGCTGGTCACCCCACTGCGCGTCGCGGCGCCTGGGGCCCCGGAGCCCCCGCTAGAAGAAACCGGCGGTGACCAGCCGGGGCTGGAGAGGGATGACGACGTCGTCATCCTGGAGAGGGCGGCGGCTCCGCGGCCGGCCTGATCTGTCGCCTGCGCAGTCGGCGGGGGGCGAGCCGACCGCGAGGGTTGATCTGGTGGTCCAGACGCCGTCGCGCCAGCACGCGGGGAAGGCCGCATCAGAGCCGTAGAAGGCTGCCTCAGAGCCCCAGCCGGCTGCGGGCTCCAGCTCGTCGGCCCAAGATATGGAGGCGGCCAGCGCCAGCTCGGGGTGGACGCCGGGCGGAGGGACAGCCGTGATGAACGTGGCCGCGCAGGACGTTCGGACCCGGCTGCAAGCCCAGGCTACGGCGCTGAGGAAGTACAACGACGAGTTCCTTGCGACACGGGCGGCCATTCGGGTTAGTCTTCTTATCTTGCTTCTTTTTGATCTTGGTTTCTTCCGTGGAGGCGCGTCAGCGCACCCACTGGGTGTAGTCCCCGAGTTCCGAGTCGGCTGCTGAGCAGGCGGCTTGGAACTTCTTAGTGGATCTGGTTTTGCTGTTCTTGCTCTTACTTCACTCTTCTGCCTGTCTTGTAGGACTACCACAATCTTCGCGCGGCATCCTTCAACTCCCAGGCTCGGGAGCTGACCCAGAAGACCGCCGACCTAACTGAGAGCCGGGGTAAGTGCTTCGTCCTTTATCTCACGTGGGGGCGCGTCAGCGCACCCACTGGGTGTAGTCCCCGGGATTCGGGCCGACTGCTGAGCAGTCGGGTCGGATCTTCCTTGACGACTTCTTCTTATTGCTTCTTCTTTCTCTGCCGTCCCTGCAGCGGCCAATGCCAGTCTAAGCGCGCAGCTGGGAGGGTCTCAGGCTGCCCTTCATGCCAAGGAGGCCGAGTTTCCCGCCTTGGTGTAGGAACGTGACCGCCTGGCCAAGAGGTTGGCCGACCAGGAGGAGAGCCACAAGGCGGCTCTGAAGGCGGTGCAGGACAGCGAAGCCGCCCTCCAGGCCGAGTATGAGACAGAGGCGGCTGGCTGGGCCGAAGCAAGGCAGACGCTGATCAACGGCTATGGCCAGATCGAAGATTTGGTTGACGGTAAGCCGCCTTCTTCTTCGTCCTTTCTTGCCGCCTGCCGCTTTTGGCTCGTTTTCTGACTTGGTGTTTTCTCTTCTTTCTCTTTCTTTCTTGCGCAGAGTACTTCCCTGGCTACTCTACCGCCGCCAACCAGATCATCCGAGGCCCGCCGCGAGGCACGGAGGCAGGCTGGCGCCGAGATTGCACCAAACGCTAGCCGGTCGCTGGAGGAGCAGCTCTTGGCGATCCAGGCCCGTCTCCAGCCGGCTCACCGACTGCTCCGCCGGCTTCAACGTGCCGGGGCGCAGGTGTTGGCCGCCCTCTGGCCCGGCGAAGTGGTTCCCCGCACCCCTAGTCGGACTGCTGACTGGCTGGAGGTGGCGGTCGGCCGCTTCGAAGCCTGGAAGGCCTCGGCGGCTCGGTCCGGCGCCAGGCGGGCACTGGAGTTCGTCAAGGCCTGGTATCCTGGCCTGAGTCTGGACCAGCTGGCTACCTGGCGGCAGCAGGCCGACACGGAGCTGGAGTCGGCGTGGCCGGCTATCATCCGGCGGGCTTCGGCGATCGCCGACTACACCGACACCAGCGCCTTCGCCCCTGAGGTAGATGACAACGGTGTTGCCCAGCCGGAGGACTGGTTCGGGCTGAACCCAGCAGACGGCAAAGACTCGGCAAAGGAGATCGACTCCAGCGACGAGGGTGAGGAAGAGGAGGAGGAAGGTGAAGACGCCGGGCCGGATGGTGGGGCGACCGGCCAGCCTCAGCCTGACCGCGCCTCCAGCAACACGTCGCGCGCGGGTGTGTCGCCTGCCACCGGTGGTGATCAGGCTGAGACCCGCCAGCCGGCCACTCCTTCAGCCGGCGACGTCATCTCCACCGACCAACCCGGCTCCCACGTCGCACCTTTAGTCTAGTCTGCTATCTTTCATTTTCCTGTCTTGTCGCTTTTGGAACAATATTCTGTTAAGTTTACACAATTCCACCCACTGGGGGTGTATTCGAACTATGTCGATTGCTGGCCTGTTGGGGGCTTTATATGTATATATGACTATGCATGTGTTTGGCTTTTCCTTGTTCTTTGCTTTTCATCCTTCTGCTGTTTCCTTTGCCGCCCTCCCTTGGTTGTCGCCTCCCCAGACAGACAATTGCTCTGCAATCTGTAGCTGGAGAAGTGCTTGGCCAATTGGGAGGGCAAGTACTCTAGCTTTGTTGGATTAGAGCTAAGTGTTTAGGAAGCCGGCCAGCCGGCTGTTCTGACAGCCGGCAGGCGTGGTTGGAGGCCGTCTTTTTGCTATATAAGTTCATTAGTCCTTAGCCGTTTTTCGTGTAGGCATCCTTTCTGCCTTGGCTCTTGCTAGTCGGACAGTCGGTTCTTCGAGCTGCGACTTTCAACAAGAGAGGACTCGGGAGCCGGCACACTACTTGTCTGACTTCAGGTAGAACTTTGATATAGCTTAAGGCAGCCAGTCCGCGGGCCGGCTAATCGAACCCGGTGTCAGACAGGAAATCAAATGTAGTGATACATTCATGGATATGACACTCGTCACTCATAGATAAATAAAGGCAGTCCCCGAGTGCTCCTCGGGGGGCCTATAGTTTCATACTTAATACAAAAGGGTAGCATGATACATACTGCTTTTCAACTGTAAAATCTTCTTAGGAGGTTCGCGTTCCATGGTCGCTCCGACTCCTTGCCGGAGTCGTCCCTCTTGCGTGCTCTTGGTTTTTGCGCGTCGATCAGGTAGTAGGAGTTGTTGCCTAGTGCCTTGCTGATGACGAAGGGGCCTTCCCAAGGGGCCGAGAGCTTGTGCTGGCCGGCTGTTCGCTGGATCAGCCGGAGCACAAGATCGCCCTCCTGGAAAGATCTTGGCTTGACCTTGCGGTTGTGGTAGCGGCACAACCCCTGCTGGTAGATGGCGGACCGGCTGAGTGCTAACAGTCGGCCTTCTTCCAGTAGGTCGACACCGTCTTCTCTTGCTTCCTTGGCATCCGCCTCCGTGTACATGGTGATCCGAGGCGAGTCGAACTCGATGTCGGTTGGGATGACAGCCTCAGCACCATATACAAGGAAGAATGGAGTGAAGCCGGTTGACTTGTTAGGGGTAGTACGCAGACTCCAGAGGACAGCTGGCAGCTCATCGAGCCAGCAGCTGGCCGATCGCTCCAATGGTACAACCAGTCGGGGCCTGATGCCGGAGAGGATGAGCCCATTTGCTCGCTCGACCTGGCCGTTTGACTGCGGGTGGGCAACGGACGCTAAGTCCAGTCGGATACCCTGCGTTGCGCAGAAACGTGCCAGTGCTCCTTTGGCAAAGTTTGTGCCGTTGTCGGTGATGATGCTGTGCGGTACGCCATACCGAGTAGTGATGTCGGTGATGAACGTCACGGCAGTCGGCCCGTTCAGCTTCTTGATCGGCTTCGCTTCGATCCACTTGGTGAACTTGTCCACGGCGACAAGCAGATGTGTCAAGCCGCCACGGGCTGTCTTGAAAGGGCCCACCATGTCCAGTCCCCAGACGGCAAAGGGCCAGGTGAGGGGAATGGTCTTGAGTGAAGAAGCCGGCAGGTGTTGCTTGGAACTGAAAACTTGGCATCCTCTGCAGCTCTTGACTATCTCTTTGGCATCTTCCAAAGCAGTCGGCCAAAAGAAGCCGTGGCGGAAAGCTTTGGCCACAAGTGATCTTGAGGCTGCGTGGTGGCCGCATTCGCCTTGATGGATATCCTTGAGGATTGCCACTCCTTTTTCTGGCTCGACACAGCGCTGGAAGACCCCAGTGACGCTACGCTTGACAAGCTCTCGGTTGATTATTGCATATGCTCTGGCTTGTCGTTGCACTAGTCTTGCTAAAATCTCATCGGCCGGCAGCTCTCTGTTGACTAGGAATTTGAGGATGGGCTGGGCCCATGATGGAGCTGTGACTTCTTGTTCTGTTAGTACGGCCACCATGACTCGGGTGGGTGGGTCGGGTGGCGTGGAATTGGAGTCGGCCGCCGCTTCTTGTGTTGCTGCAGTCCCTGGGCCGACTGCTGCAGTCCCCGGGCCGGGTGCGACTACGGCAGTCGGCGGGCCAGTTGTCGAAGTCCCCGTGCCGCCTGCGGGGTTCCTCCAGTCGGATTCGGCTGCATCTGGCACAGGTGGTACGAAGATAGAGTCCGACTCTGGAGACGGCTTGATGGAGGGCTTGAGGAGGCGCTGGAGGGAGACGCCGGTTGGTATAGCCTGTCGGGTGGAGCCGATCCGTGCCAGGGCATCTGCTTGGTCGTTGTCGGCCCTTGGCACGTGAAGGAACTCGCACCCTTCGAAGTACCCGCTGATCTGCTGGACGAGGAATCGATAGCTCGCCATGTTTGCATCCTTGGCGTCCCAGTCGCCAGATGACTGCTGGACCACCAAGTCTGAGTCGCCATAACACAGGATCCGGCGTATGCCGAGTTCTTTGGCTAGCCGGAGCCCATGTATGAGCGCCTCGTACTCGGCCACGTTGTTGGAGGCGGCGAAGTGGATTTGCAGCGTGTATCTGAGTTTGTCGCCTTTGGGAGAGGTGAGGACGATGCCGGCTCCCAAGCCGGTGCGCATCTTGGACCCGTCGAAGTGCATCCGCCAATGGGTAGAGTCGGGAGCCGGCGGTAGGTACTGGGTCTCGGCCCAGTCGACGAGGAAGTCGGCCAATGCTTGGGACTTGATGGCGGTGCGGGGTTGGTAGAAGATTGTGTATGGTGCCAATGCAATGGCCCACTTAGCCACCCGGCCGGATGCATCCCGGCTGCCTATGATCTCGGCAGCGGGGCGGTGCACACGACCGTGATGGGATGCTCTTGGAAGTAGGGCTTCAGCTTCTTGGCGGCGAAGTACACCCCATAGCACATCTTCTGGTAGTGCGGGTAGTTTTGCTTTGAGCTGGATAGTACTTCGCTTAGATAATACACCGGCCTTTGAACTAGCTGGGCTCGGCCTTCTTCCGGGCGCTGGACCACGACAACTGTACTGACCACTCGGCTAGTCGCGGCAATGTAGAGGAGCATGGGCTCCTTCTCAGTCGGCGCCGCCAGGACAGGTGGAGTGGTCAGCATCTTCTTCAGCTCATGGAAGGCTTGGTCGGCTTGGTCATTCCACTCGAAGTGAGTGGACTTCTTCATGAGTCGGTACAGGGGGAGAGCCTTCTCTCCTAGTCGGCTGATAAAGCGGTTTAGGGAGGCCAGGCACCCGGTGAACTTCTGCACATCTCGCAATTTGGTGGGAATCTCCATCCTTTCGATGGCCTTGATCTTCACAGGGTTGCACTCGATGCCGCGTTCGGAGACCAGAAAGCCTAACAGCTGGCCGGCTGGTACTCCGAACACGCATTTCTCGGGGTTGAGCTTGATTTGGAATCGGCGCAAGTTGGCGAATGTTCTCCAGCAGGGTGCCGCGCTTCTCTGTCTTCACCACAATGTCGTCTACGTAGACGTGGGCATTTCTGCCGAGTTGCTTGAGGAGGCATTTCTGCATGCAACGCTGAAAAGTGGCACCGGCATTCCTCAGGCCGAATGTCATAGTCAGGTAACAGAAAGCTCCGAATGGTGTGATGAAGGCAGTCTTCAGTCGGTCTGCTGGGTCCAACTTGATTTGATGGTACCCTGAGTAGGCATCCAAAAAACTCAACAGCTCGCATCCGGCTGTGGAGTCTATCACTTGGTCAATCCGTGGCAAAGCAAACGGATCCTTGGGGCAGGCCTTGTTCAGGCTGGTGTAGTCTATACACATACGCCACTTGTTATTCTTTTTCAAAACCAAGACTGGGTTGGCCAGCCACTCTGGAAAAAATACTTCCATAATAAAGCCAGCGGCGAGGAGCCTGGCTATCTCTTCTCCTACGATTCTTCGCTTCTCTTCTGACAGTCGGCGGAGGGGCTGCTTGACCGGCTTCGCGTCGGCTCGGACGTGCAATTTGTGCTCGGCGAAATCCTTCGGGACACCCGGCATGTCCTTTGGGGACCATGCGAAGATGTCTCGATTCTCACGGAGGAAGTCGACGAGCTCGCCTTCCTATTTACTGTCCAGGTTTGCCCCAATGACAGCAAACCTTTCCGGGTTCTCCGGGTCCAGGGGTATCTTCTTCGTCTCCTTGGCCGGCTGGAAGGAGCCCTGCGCATCACAATCTTTGGGGTTGGGGGACAAAGCCGGCTGCTTGCCGGCCATGGCCACAACCCGTTCCAGCATCTTCTTCTCTTCTGCCACTACGAGGGACTCGGCCAGCCGACTGCTGGCCATGGCGCACTCGATGGACTTCTTGTAGTCGCCGGCTACGGTGATGATCCCCTTCGAGCTCGACATCTTCATCTTTAGGTAGGCGTAGTGGGGCACAGCCATGAACTTGGCCAGAGCAGGTCGGCCAAGCAAAGCATGGTAGGGGCTCTCCAGATCCACTACCTCAAACCAGATCGCTTCTCGGCGAAAATGATCCTTGTCTCCGAAGAGAACATCCATTTTGATCTTGCCGATCGGGGAACAAGACAAGCCGGGCACGATGCCATGGAACACGGTCCGGCTTGGCATGAGCTGCTTCGCCTTGATGTTCAGCTTCTCCATGGTATCGCGGTACAGTATATTGATACTGCTTCCGCCATCAATCAGGACGCGGGAGAATCGGGCAGCTCGCCTCTCGGTCGCGAGGGTGACATCCAAGACTAGTGCATAGGAACCAGGGGATGGCATCACCTCTGGGTGGTCGGCCTGGCTCCAGTTGATGGGCTTCTCGGACCAGTGCATGAACTCGGGAGCGCTAGAGGCGACTGCGTTAACCTCTTGATGTTGACGGCACCGACTACGCTTGTGTTCAACTTGGCTTGTGAAGACGACGTAGGCGACGTGCTCTTCAGGGAACTCATCTTGAATGGCTCCGACTGTCGGCCGAGCCGCCGGCTGCTGGGGGGCTGGAGGCGGCGGGCCGGGAGGCGGAGGCGGCACCAGTCCCTCGCCCTTGGAGATTCGCGTGAGCCAGTGGCACTTTCGGGTCGTGTGGTTGGATGGCTTCGCGCCGCTGTGGAACTTGCAGGGGGCGTCGAGAGTCTGCTCGTAGGAGAAAGCCGGCTGCCAAGCCGGCCTGCCACCCTTCTTCTTGGGAGCGGGCCGCTCTTCGGGCTGCTCATCTTCAACTGTGGCCACCTGCCGACTGGTGGAAGGCGGCATGGGGGCCTTGCGCTTGTGATCATTCTGGTAGGGGCGCCGATTGGAGTCGCCAGCCGACGTCTTGGGAGCCGGAGCGAGCACCTTCCCAGAAGCGTCCACTCGGAGCTCGGTCTTCATCGAGGAGTCGGCCGTGGCGTACTTGTCCGCGATGATCAGGAGTTCGTCGAGGGTAGCCGGCTCGTCGCAGAGGAGTCGGTGCTTGAGGAGGGTGCCCTCTCGGCACCCGGCGGTGAAGTACTCGATGGCCTGAGCCTCGTGTACCCCCTCGCAGGAGTTGCGGAGCTCGGCCCACCGCGTGAGGTAGTCGCGGGTCGACTCGTTGGGCCCTTGGATGCATAGGGAGAGTTGGCGAGGCTTGGGAGGCCGCTTGTATGTGCTGGTGAAGTTGTGGACGAAGACTTCCGTGAAGTCCAGCCAGCTGTTGACGCTGTAGGGCTTGAGGCTGTTGAGCCAGGTGCGCGCCGTGCCTTGCAGCATGAGGGGAACGTATTTCACGGCGACGCGTCTGTTGCCGTTGGCTATGCTGACCGCAGTAGAATAGTCGATGAGCCAATCTTCCGGCTTCACCGAGCCGTTGTACTTGGGCGTGTCTCTGGGGAGCGAGAACCCTTTGGGGAAGGGCTCGTCGCGGATGCGGGGGCCAAAGCATGGCGGGCCGACATCGTCTTCTTCTTCCAACACCAGGGATCGAGCTAGGCGGTCGATCCGGTGGCGGGCGTCGTTCTCGCCGACTACTTCGCGGCGGCCTAGTCGGCCACCAAGAGTCGGGTGCGTGACAGGCGGCGGGGTGGGATGTCTCTCCCCTCGAGGCGGGGGAGGAGGCGGATTTCCTTGGCGCTCCACCGCTCGAGGGCGGCCTTCCGCGTCGCGCTCGATGGTGATACGAGTCCGGCTGCGGCTAGCAGCCGGCTCCTTGTCTTTCCTCCCGCGGGCGCCGCTCGCAGTCGGCGATCGGGACGTCGCGGCGTGCTCCCGGCGCGGGGGATGACTATCAGCGCGGGCGCCGGCTTCGTGCCGTTCTGCGGCCGCGTCGATCAGCTGCTGGATCCGCCTTGTCATGTAGGGGAGCTCATCGGCTCCCAGCCCATTCAGCTCTTCAGCGGCCGCCTGAGCGGCTCGTAGATTCTCGAGCGGGGTGGCGTAGACGGGGCGATATGCCCCCAGCAGGCTGGCGATAGCCGCGCCGCGCTTCTGGACGAAGCCGGCTCGGCTCGGCCCGCTACGCGGCGGCGTACCGAAGGCGGAGCGGTCGACTTCGCGCTGGTGGGCCTCGGTGAGGCGTCTCATGGAGGCTATCTTCTGGCCTTCCGCGATGAGGGCGAGGCGGCGTGCCTCCAAGGTCTCGGCGTCGGCGTCGGCCGGGATGGGGACGGATAAGTCGTGCATCGCCGCTTGCAGGGCGTCGTGGGCGTTCTCGCCCGAGTTGGCGACGTGGGTGATGACCAACACTTCGGTGACGGCGCTGCTGCAGCTGTCAGCTCGAGGGAGAGGGTCGTCGAAGACCACCAAGTCGGAGGGGTAGGCGTCGAGCGATGCCGTGTCGGAATCGACAAGCACCGGGTCGGTGGAGCCGACCGACTCCAAGTCTGCAGCAGGCTCGTTGGACACGTGAAGTTGGTCGAGGAGGCTAACAAGGCGGCTCCCGGGGTAGTCCGTGCCCGCGTCGGACGCGGGCTCGTCGGAGATGCGAGCCTCACCGAGCAGATCGGCGAGGCGGCTCGTCGCGCAGGCGTCGTCGACGCCTTGCAGCGCGTCGGGGCAAACGCCATCGGGCGCAGCAGGCTGGCTGCGCTCGCGGGGGAGGAAAAGGGTTCCCGTCCAGAACAGGTCTCCGGACGACGGTGCACCTGGCCCCACGGTGGGCGCCAAATGTCGGGTGGTAGGTGCGACATATGCCAACGGGTGGCTTATCATGGTGGGAGCCAGTAAGACGTCGCCGGTGCCTGGAAACGGGATGAGGCGAAGACATGCACGCCGGCGAATCTTACCCAGGTTCGGGGCTCTCCGTGGAGATAACACCCCTAGTCCTGCTCTGCGGGGTCTCCGCATGATCACTAGATCAGAAAGAGTAGCTACAAATGCTCCTAGAGCTGTCGGATTCAAGGGGGAAGAAGAGCAAGGCTAGCTCTCACTTTCCTCTCTATATGGTGTGTGTGTAACTCCAAGAAGCCAACCCTTTGCATGGGTGCCCCGGGGGGTTTATATAGGCCTACCCCCCGGGGGTACAATTGTAATCCGGCTGGGAGTGGGTCCCAGTCGTCAGCGTCTGCGCTCGCCGGCTTCTCCGCCGGCCATTGGGGCCCGCCGACTGGTGGGTCCCGCCGGCTGCCGGCCTCTTGGTCGACAGGCCGGCCCCATCGCCTGGGGGTCTTGTCGGCGGCTGTTTACTGTAGCCTCGCCCCTGATGACGAGGGCTTTGTCGAGGTAAGCGTGGCTACAGTGTGCCGCCTTGAGGGTTCTCACTGTAGCCTTACCTCGTCTTGTCTCCTTAATGTGGCACATGTTTCGAGGGAAGGGGGTAGCCGGCTTCTGGGGGCCGGCTACGCCCCTGGCCGACTGGGGGAGGCCGAGCCGCCTTCGTGCCTCTCTCTGGCTAAAGGGGCCCGCCGCCCGTGGGCCGTACTGGCATTTGTCGTGGATGACGTTGAGGCCAGCATGGCTACAGTGCCGAGCCGGACGGGAGATGGCCGACCCGTACGGTGTCCTGTGGCCATGCCTGCTTCGGGATTCGGGGGTAGTGGGCCGCACTGTGGCCACACCCCGTCTCGTCACCATTATGTGGGCGTAGTTTTGGTGGGTGCGGTCTTGGCCGGCTTCTTGGAGTCGGCGCTCTTCATGGCCGGCTCTTGGGAGTCGGCGTTCTCCGTGGCCGGCTTCCTGGAGTCGGCCATCTCGTAGTTATCTTGGGGGAGGTTCCTGAGGCTGGGTCGCCTTCTGAGAGTCGGCTCCGGGGGTTGCCGGCCGGGGGAAGGCGGCCCAATGCCTTGAATGCTTGAAGGCTCAAATGGCCTGATAATTTTTGAAGAGCCAGGGGTAGTCGGTTAGGCTACCCGTGGCCATTTACTCCGACATCCGCACAACTCCAAAAGTCCTGAAACTTCACGGGAGCACGTTTTGGTATATATCAAAAATACTGGCGAAAGAATCAACCAGAGGGGGCCCACACCCTGGCCACGAGGGTGGGGGCGCGCCCCCTGTCTCGTGGGCCCCCTGGCAGGCCCCCGGTGCCCATCTTCTGCTATATGAAGTCTTTCGTCCGAGAAAAAAAATCATAAGCAAGCTTTCGGGAAGAAACACCACCGCCACGAGGCGGAACCTTGGCGGAACCAATCTAGGGCTCCGGCGGAGCTGTTCTGCCGGGGAAACTTCCCTCCGGGAGGCGGAAATCATCACCATCATCATCACCAACGATCCTCTCATCAGGAGGGGGTCAATCTCCGTCAACATCTTCACCAGCACCATCTCCTCTCAAACCCTAGTTCATCTCTTGAATCCGATCCTTGTCTCGAAGCCTCAGATTGGTACCTGTAGGTTGCTAGTAGTGTTGATTACTCCTTGTAGTTGATGCTAGTTGGTTTATTTTATGGAAGATCATATGTTCAGATCCTTTATGCATATTAATACCCCTCTGATTATGAACATGAATATGATTTGTGAGTAGTTACGTTTGTTCCTGAGGACATGGGAGAAGTCTTGCTATAAGTAGTCATGTGAATTTGGTATTCGTTCGATATTTTGATGAGATGTATGTTGTCTTTCCTCTAGTGGTGTTATGTGAACGTCGACTACATGAGACTTCACCATTGTTTGGGCCTAGAGGAAGGCATTGCGAAGTAATAAATAGATGATGGGTTGCTAGAGTGACAGAAGCTTAAACCATAGTTTATGCATTGCTTCGTAAGGGGCTGATTTGGATCCATATGTTTCATGCTATGGTTAGGTTTACCTTAATACTTCTTTTGTAGTTGTGGATGCTTGCAATAGGGGTTAATCATAAGTGGGATGCTTGTCCAAGGAAGGGCAGTACCCAAGCACCGGTCAACCCACATATCAAATTATCAAAGTAACAAACGCGAATCATATGAGCGTGATGAAAACTCGCTTGACGATAATCCCCATGTGTCCTCGGGAGCTTTTTCCTTCATATAAGAGTTTGTCCAGGCTTGTCCTTTGCTACAAAAAGGATTGGGCCATCTTGCTGCACCTTATTTACTTTTCTTACTTGTTGCTCATTACAAATTACCTTATCACAAAACTATCTGTTACCGATAATTTCAGTGCTTGCAGAGAATACCTTACTGAAAACTGCCTATCATTTCCTTCTGCTCCTCGTTGGGTTGGACACTCTTACTTACTGAAAGGATTACGATAGATCCCCTACACTTGTGGGTCATCAATACTCTTTTCTGGCGCCGTTGCCGGGGAGTGAAGCGCCTTTGGTAAGGAAAAATTTATATAGTGTGCTGAAATTTACTGTCACTTGTTACTATGGAACATAATCCTTTGAGGGGCTTGTTCGGGGTATCTTCACCCCGACCAGTAGAGCAAAGAGTTGCTCCTCAACCTACTGAACCTACTGAGAATGTTTACTTCAAAATTCCTTCGGGTATGATAGAGAAACTGCTAGCTAATCCTTTTACAGGTGATGGAACATTACATCCCGATTTGCACCTAATCTATGTGGATGAAGTTTGTGGATTATTTAAGCTTGCAGGTATGCCCGAGGATGTTATCAAGAAGAAGGTCTTCCCTTTATCTTTGAAGGGAAAGGCATTGACATGGTTTAGGCTATGTGATGATATGGGATCATGGAACTACAACCGATTGAAATTGGAATTTCATCAGAAGTTTTATCCTATGCATCTTGTTCATCGTGATCGTAACTATATATATAATTTTTGGCCTCGTGAAGGATAAAGCATCGCTCAAGCTTGGGGGAGGCTTAAGTCAATGCTATATTCATGCCCCAATCATGAGCTCTCAAGAGAAATTATTATTCAAAAAATTTATGCTCGGCTTTCTCTCAACAATCGCTCCATGCTCGATACTTCTTGTACTGGCTCTTTTATGATGAAGACTATTGAATTCAAATGGGATTTATAGGAAAGAATTAAATGCAACTCTGAAGATTGGGATCTCGATGAAGGTAAGGAGTCAGGTATAACACCTAAGTTTTATTGTGTTAAATCTTTTATGGAGACCGACGTTTTCCGTGAATTTAGCACTAAATATGGACTTGACTCTGAGATAGTAGCTTCTTTATGTGAATCCATTGCTACTCATGTTGATCTACCTAAGGAGAAGTGGTTTAAATATAATCCTACCAATGAAGTAAAAGTAGTTGCACCTATTAAAGTTGAAGAAAAGAATATCACTTATAATGTTGATCCTGTTGTTCCTACTGCTTATATTGAGAAACCACCTTTCCCTGTTAGAATAAAGGATCATGCTAAAGCTTCAACTGTGGTTCGTAAGAGTAATACTAGAACACCTACACCCCCTGAGAAAACTAAAGTTGAACCTAGTATTGCAATGGTTAAGGATCTCTTGGCCGATAATATCGATGGGCATGTTATTTACTTCTATGATGAAGCTGCTAGAATTGCTAGACCTGATACTAAAAATAAACATAGACCTGTTGTAGGCATGCCTGTTATTTTTGTTAAAATAGGAGATCATTGCTATCATGGCTTATGTGATATGGGTGCTAGTGCAAGTGCAATACCTCATTCCTTATACAAAGAAATTATGCATGATATTGCACCTACTGAGATAGAAGAAATTGATGTTACAATTAAGCTTGCCAATAGAGACACTATTTGCCAGTTGGGATTGTTAGAGATGTTGAAGTCTTGTGTGGGAAAGTTAAATATCCTGCTGATTTTCTTGTTCTTGGTTCCCCACAAGATAACTTTTGTCCCATTATATTTGGTAGACCCTTCTTGAATACTGTTAATGCTAGGATAGACTGCAAAAAGGATGTTGTTACTATTGGTTTGGGGGATATGTCTCATGAGTTTAATTTTGCTAAATTTCGTAGACAACCCCATGATAAAGAATTGCCTAGTAAAGACGAAATTATTGGTCTTGCTTCTATTGCCGTGCCTCCTAATGATCCTTTAGAACAATATTTGCTCGACCATGAAAATGATATGTTTATGCATGAAAGAAGGGAAATATATGAAGTATTCTTTAAACAGGGACCTATCTTGAAACACAACTTGCCTATTGAAATCCTAGGGGATCCTTCTCCACCCAAGGGTGATCCCGTGTTTGAGCTTAAACCATTACATGATACTCTTAAATATGCTTATCTTGATGAGAAAAAGATATATCCTGTTATTATCAGTGCTAACCTTTCAGAGCAGGAAGAAGAGAAACCATTGAAAACTCTGAAGAAGCACTGTGCTGCTACTGGATATACTCTTGATGATCTTAAGGGCATTAGTCCCACTTTATGCCAACACAAAATAAAATTGGAGAAAAACGCTAAACCGGTTGTTGATCACCAACGACGGTTAAATCCTAAGATGAAAGAAGTGGTAAGGAAAGAAATACTAAAGCTTCTGGAGGCAGGTATAATTTATCCTGTTGCTGATAGTCAGTGGGTAAGTCCTGTCCATTCTGTCCCTAAGAAGGGAGGTATTACTATTGTTCCTAATGATAAAGATGAATTGATCCCACAAAGAATTATTACAGGTTATAGAATGGTAATTGATTTCTGCAAATTAAATAAAGCTACTAAAAAGGATCATTACTCTTTACCTTTTATTGATCAAATGCTAGAAAGATTATCCAAACATACACATTTTTGCTTTCTAGATGGTTATTCTGGTTTTTCTCAAATACCCGTGTCAAAAGAGGATCAAGAAAAGACAACTTTTACTTGCCCTTTCGGTACCTTTGCTTATAGACGTATGCCTTTTGGTTTATGTAATGCACCTGCTACCTTTCAAAGATGTATGATGGCTATATTCTCTGACTTCTATGAAAAGATTGTTGAGGTTTTCATGGATGATTTCTCCGTGTACGGAACTTCTTTTGATGATTGCTTAAGCAACCTTGAGCGAGTTTTGCAGAGATGTGAAGAAACTAATCTTGTTTTGAATTGGGAGAAGTGCCACTTTATGGTTAATGAAGGTATTGTCTTGGGGCATAAAATTTCTGAAAGAGGTATTGAAGTTGATAAAGCTAAAGTTGATGCTATTGAAAAGATGCCATGTCCTAAGGACATTAAAGGTATAAGAAGTTTCCTTGGTCATGCCGGTTTTTATAAGAGGTTCATTAAGGACTTCTCTAAAATTTCTAGGCCTCTGACTAATCTCTTACAAAAATATATTCCTTTTGTCTTTGATGATGATTGTGTAGAAGCATTTGAAATACTTAAGAAAGCCTTGATTTCTACACCTATCGTTCAGCCACCTGATTGGAATTTACCCTTTGAGATTATGTGTGATGCTAGTGATTATGCTGTAGGTGCTGTTCTAGGACAAAGACTTGATAAAAAATTAAATGTTATCCAATATGCTAGTAAAACTCTAGACAGTGCCCAGAGAAATTATGCTACTACTGAAAAAGAATTTTTAGCAGTTGTGTTTGCTTGTGATAAGTTCAGGCCTTATATTGTTGATTCTAAAGTAACTGTTCACACTGATCATGCTGCTATTAAATATCTTATGGAAAAGAAAGATGCTAAACCTAGACTTATTAGATGGGTTCTCTTACTAGAAGAATTTGATTTGCATATTATTGATAGAAAGGGAGCTGAGAACCCCGTTGCAGACAACTTATCTAGGTTAGAGAATGTTCTGGATGACCCACTACCTATTGATGATAGCTTTCCTGATGAACAATTAGCTGTCATAAATGCTTCTCGTACTGCTCCATGGTATGCTGATTATGCTAATTACATTGTTGCTAAATTTATACCACCTAGTTTCACATACCAGCAAAAGAAAAAAAATTCTATGATTTAAGGCATTACTTCTGGGATGACCCACACCTTTATAAGGAAGGAGTAGATGGTGTTATTAGACGTTGTGTACCTGAGCATGAACGGGAACAGATCCTACGCAAATGTCACTCCGAGGCTTATGGAGGACACCACGCTGGAGATAGAACTCTGCATAAGGTATTGCAATCTGGTTTTTATTGGCCTACTATCTTCAAGGATGCCCGTAAGTCTGTCTTGTCTTGCGATGAATGTCAAAGAATTGGTAATATTAGTAGACGTCAGGAAATGCCTATGAATTATTCACTTGTTATTGAACCATTTGATGTTTGGGGCTTTGACTATATGGGACCGTTTCCTTCCTCTAATTGGTATACACATATTTTAGTTGCTGTTGATTACGTTACTAAGTGGGTAGAAGCTATTCACACTAGTAGTGCTGATCATAACACCTCTATTAAGATGCTTAAAGAAGTTATTTTTCCAAGGTTTGGAGTCCCTAGATATTTAATGACTGATGGTGGTTCACATTTTATTCATGGTGCTTTTCATAAAATGCTTGCTAAGTATGACGTTAATCATAGAATTGCATCTCCATACCACCCACAGTCTAGTGGTCAAGTAGAACTGAGTAATAGAGAGCTTAAATTAATTTTGCAAAAGACTGTTTACAGATCTAGAAAGAATTGGTCCAAGAAACTTGATGATGCTTTATGGGCCTATAGAACTACATATAAAAACCCTATGCGTATTTCTCCTTATAAAATGGTTTATGGAAAAAGCATGTCACTTACCTCTCGAACTAGAACATAAGGCATATTGGGCCATTAAGAGCTCAATTATGATTTCAAACTTGCCGGTGAGAAGAGGTTATTTGACATAAGCCCACTAGATGAATGGAGAACTCAGGCCTATGAGAATGCCAAACTGTTTAAAGAAAAGGTTAAAAGATGGCATGACAAAAAGATACAAAAGCGTGAGTTTAATGTAGGTGATTATGTGTTGCTATTCAACTCTCGTTTAAGGTTTTTTGCAGGAAAACTTCTCTCTAAATGGGAAGGGCCTTATGTTATCAAGGAGGTCTATTGTTCCGGTGCCATAAAAATCAACGACTTCGAAGGCAGAAATCCGAAGGTGGTGAACGGTCAAAGAATCAAACATTACATCTCAGGTAATCCAATAAATGTTGAAACTAATGTTATTGAAACCGTAACCCCGGAGGAATATATAAGGGACACTTTCCAGAATGGCTCAGACTCTGAAAAGGAATAGGTATGTGGTTCGGTAAGTAAACCGACTCCAAAACAGTTCTAATAAAAAAAAATTCCGTTTCGGAATATTTAAGAAAATAGGAAAATAAGAAGTAGTCCGGGAAGGACATGAGGCGTCCACGAGGGTGGAGGGCGCGCCCTACCCCCCTGGGCGCGCCCCCCTGCCTCGTGGGCACCTCGTGTGCCCTCCGGACTCCGTTTTCTTGCACGATACTTCTTTTGGTTGGTAAAAATTCATTATATAATCTCCCGAAGGTTTGACCACCGTACCACGCAAATATCCTCTGCTTTTGTTTCGAGCTGTTTCTGCTGCAGATTTAGAGCAAGATGTCTTCTCAAAATTCAGTCGGAGAGAGTCGGGTATCTCATCTGACACCGGGGCCAAGAGCAAACAGCGATGCTGACCACTTTGGGCCAGTAACTGAGGAAGAGATGGAGGCCGACTTGAAAAGGATAGATGACATGGAGGAGGATCTAGAAGTTACTTCTCGCTTCCGAGCCGGATTCACGATGGGGGAACTACGGAGCTCAGCTATTCCAAACTCGGTCATCCCTTCCAATGTTAGATTTCTTTCTTATGAAAATATGAAAAAGAGTGTTACTTGTTCTCCCGCAGCTATGCAACATCCTTGGGTGAAAGGAGCTCTCACTACTAGGGAAAAGCCTATACACAGAGGTATAGCAGTAGCGGTGGTTAAAATAGGTCGCTACTGCTACTTTGTAGTAGCGCGTTCTAGGAAAGCGCGCTATAGCTACAACTATAGCAGTAGCGCGTGTGCAGCAAAAAGCACTACCACTATAATTCCCACCGTGTTGGCGGTAGGCTAGGAATAGTAGTAGCGATTCCGCGCGAAGCGCGCTACCACTATGATCGTTGTTGCAGCGCGTTTCCTGCGTAGAGCGCTACAGCTAAGAAAGAAAAGAAAAATAAAAAAATAGAAAAGTAAATGAAAATGAAAGAAGTAGGAAACAGAGAAATGAAAAAAGAAAATGTAAAGATAAACAAAATAAATAACTGCTTCCTATATAGCAGTAGCGTGTTTTCCTAAAGCGCGCTATAGCTAACTTAGCTATAGCGCGTTTCCGAAACAGCGCTACTGCTAGTTCGACTTAACCACCCACGGGCTCAAAATTTTGCGAAGTCCTACTTTCCCCTCTGTTCCCCCAACTCCTCTGACGTCGCCGTCGATCGCGCCGCCCGAGCCCGAGCCTGCCCTCACCGCTGCCACCCGAGGCCGCCCTCAACCTCACCACCGCCGCCCGCCGCCGCTCTCGACCTCACCGTCGCCGCCCTCGACCTCACCGCTACCGCCCGAGCCCGCCCAGGACCGCCTCCCGATCCCGAGCCCTCTCTCGCCGCCCCTACCTCCGTCGCCGAGCACGTCCCCGCCACCGTCTCTCCCCTCTCTGTAAGCCCCCCACCCCTCCCCTCACCCCCTCTCTCTCTGCTTTTTCTTCCTCTGCCATGTTAATTAGCAGTAGTAGTAGATATTAATTAGTACTAGGGTTCATAGATAATGTTTTTTAGTAGTAGATGTTAATTAGTAGTAGTGATGGTACTAGTTAACTAGGGCAGTATGGTTAATAGTAGATGTTTTTTAGTTAGGGTAATAATAGATGTTAAGTAGTAGATAATGTAGTTGTTAATTAGTTCAGTAGGGTTTAGTTTTTGAATTGAGTTTGTTTAACTAGATGTTAATTAGGGCAGTAGGGTTTAGTTTAGAGTAAACTTTAGTTCAGTAGTTAACTAAATATAATCTGTATTTGGTTTTTGAATTGAGTTTGAGAGAGCATGAGATTTGTGTAGATTTTCTTGAAGTGTCAAATGCTAGGAGATGCAAATTTGAAGTGGTCAGGATACATGCAAATTCCTCAATTGTGTTTGCACATGTTTATCTACTGTTGTAGTTTCTCATGTACATATTCTTAAGTGGTCCTGTTGTATGCAACATAGAAGTGGTTCGATTGTCCCCAAGTGGCTTTGTTGTTTCCAGGGAATGAAGTCGAGTAGCCTATGTTTTGCCGGAATGTTGATTCATTTACGTTCCGGCAAATTTCAGGTTCTCGATTTGTCCACTTTTTAGCAGAAGTCATGCCGAAATTTTCCGTGAATTTCGGCATGACTTGTGCTACAAACTAGGACATATCGAGTGCCCGGGATTTGCCGCACCGGGAAGGAGTCAACGTTCCTGCAAAGCATAGGCCTTTTTATGACATTATCCATTTTATTAGGTCTAGAATTAATTGACTAGATTTAATCGTAGGAAACATGGCTAGCAACGATGCAGGACAGGGTTCTAGTGATTGCAACAACGTCTACCTGGCGGCAGACGAATTTTTGAGCCTTGCCAACGATCAACGGATGTTGTTGCTGGGCCCACCGGTCGCATCGGGGACTGAGACCGACATGCAGACCGGTGCTGAGACTGAGACCGGCGCTGAGACTGAGACCGACATCGAGACCGGCGCTGAGACTGAGACCGGCGCCGAGACTAGCGGAGCCGGTATAGAACCGAAAGCAAAGAGGCAACGACTTCCTAACAAGCTCAGGACTACTAGACTGGTTTTCACGGAGGTGGACGATGGCAATTTTGAGCCAAACACGCCCGAGGAAGCGCGCGTGTGCTACGACAATCAAATAGGCTGCATCATATGGACAACCGCCACCATCAACGATGAGAAACTAAAGAAGATAGATAATATGAGGCCCTCCCTCCTAAAGAAGCTGCACCAGATATTCTTGTTCCCGGGCCGGAATGAAAAGGATTATAAAGATCCAGATAAGGACCCGACAATGAAGAAGATAAACAAACACGCCATGACCAAGTTTAGCGACGCATTGGCCGCCTGGAAATCAAGGGTGAAATATCGGATCGTCAACAAAAAGGAACCCTACTCCGAGATTGTAAAGGATAATCCGACAATCACGGCAGAGCACTTTCAAATATTCAAGGCGGCTTGCGAGGCCGAAGCTGCCAAAAAAAGTCGAAGTACATGAAGGGGCTTCAACAGAGGAACATTGGGTGCCACCACCTCGGAAGCCGTGGTTACGGCGGGAAGAGGTCCATATGGGCCAAGGAGGACGTGGAAACTGCGAGTCTGGGCATCCCAGACCCCTTGGCGGAGTTCACCGTCCCGCAGGAGCATGACGTCCTCAGGGCCCGACACCGTTGGGACCCAGTGAAGAAGGTTTTCGAGACGAACGTGGTCACGACGGAGTTCATGAGACTGCTAGTAATTTTAGTTTCTGATCAATTCGACTGCACTTTAGTCATATTTGTAAACGATCCTTGTGCCTTTTGCAGAGAGAGCAGCACGGGATTGCAGCCGAAAGCGACTCACCGTCTGAGGCGTTGGCGAGGCCCAAGTGGGACACTCCATTCAACCGGACATTGAACATATTGAAAGGACTCCTGGTGGAGACTCGACCGTCGTATGGACGCGTGCACGGTGTCGGAGATGGCGCCACATGGAAGAAGTACTACCGTGAGACCACGGAGGAGAGAAAGGAAAGACGGAGGTTAACTGAAGAAAACATCGACAAGAAGGTTGCGATTGCGGTTGAGAAGAAATCATCTGAGACAGTCGCAACAGCAGTAGCTGCCGCTAAACAGGTGGTTGCAGATAGGTCTACTGCCTTGGTTCCGGCCGTTTTCAATTAGAGCAGGCAAAATCCAAAAAAAATGCAGAAGACTTTCCCCTTGCTGACTTCTTCGGGAGCAGCTCGACTAGCGGTTCACCAGCACCTGCACCTCCTCCTAGGCCACGAGAATTTGGCTCCTCTGGTACTAGGGGGGATGACGAAGAGACCCCGCGGTGGCTTGGTGATTGCAATGGGTGGGTCCTGTTGTGGCGAAAGAGTCTGCTTCGTCTGGAGGCGGCCGGGAGCACAACCACGAGCACGCAGTTAGGTATGAACATCAACACCCCACCTACCCAATTAGCGTCGGCTGTCGTGCTGGGTGATAGTGGATGATACGTCTCCAATGCATCTATAATTTTTGATTGTTCCATGCTATTATATTATCCATCTAGGATGTTTTATATGCATTTATATGTTGTTTTATATGATTTTTGGGACTAACCTATTAACCCAGAGCCTAGTGCCAGTTTCTGTTTTTTTCCTTGTTTTTGAGTATCGCAGAAAAGGAAAACCAAACGGAGTCCAATTGACCTAAAATTTGACGGAGATTATTTTTGGACCGGAAGAAGCCCACGGAGCATCCGAGATGGACCAGAAGAGTCCCGGGCTGCCCACGAGGATAGGGGGCGCGCCCCCTGCCTCCTGGACAGCCCGGAGACCCCCTGACTTGTTCCCGACGCCAATACCTCTCATATATACCCAAACTTCCAGAAAGAAACCTAGATCGGGAGTTCCGCCGCCGCAAGCCTTTGTAGCCACTGAAAACCAATCTAGACCTGTTCCGGCACCCTGCCGGAGGGGGGAATCCCTCTCCGGTGGCCATCTTCATCATCCCAGCGCTCTCCATGACGAGGAGGGAGTAGTTCACGCTTGGGGCTGAGGGTATGTACCAGTAGCTATGTGTTTGATCTCTCTCTCTCGTGTTCTTGATTCGGCACGATCTTGATGTATCGCGAGCTTTGCTATTATAGTTGGATCTTATGATGTTTCTCCCCCTCTACTCTCTTGTAATGGATTGAGTTTTCCCTTTGAAGTTATCTTATTGGATTGAGTCTTTAAGGATTTGAGAACAGTTGATGTATGTCTTGCATGTGCTTATCTGTGGTGACAATGGGATATTCACGTGATCTACTTGATGTATGTTTTGGCGATCAACTTGCGGGTTCCGTGACCTTGGGAATCTATGCATAGGGGTTGGCACACGTTTTCGTCTTGATTCTCCGGTAGAAACTTTGGCGCACTCTTTGAAGTTCTTTGTGTCGGTTGAATAGATGAATCTGAGATTGTGTGATGCATATCGTATAATCATACCCACAGATACTTTAGGTGACATTGGAGTATCTAGGTGACATTAGGGTTTTGGGTGATTTGTGTCTTAAGGTGTTATTCTAGTACGAACTCTATGATAGATCGAACGGAAAGAATAGCTTCGTGTTATTTTACTACGGACTCTTGAATAGATCGATCAGAAAGGATAACTTTGAGGTGGTTTCGTACCCTACCATAATCTCTTTGTTTGTTCTCCGCTATTAGTGACTTTGGAGTGACTCTTTGTTGCATGTTGAGGGATAGTCATACGATCCAATTATGTTATTATTGTTGAGAGAACTTGCACTAGTGAAAGTATGAACCTTAGGCCTTGATTCCTAGCATTGCAATACCATTTACGCTCACTTTTACCACTTGTTACCTTGCTGTTTTTATATTTTTTAGATTACAAATACTCATATCTATCATCCATATTGCACTTGTATCACCATCTCTTCGCCGAACTAGTGCACCTATACAATCTACCATTGTATTGGGTGTGTTGGGGACACAAGAGACTCTTTGTTATTTGGTTGGAGGGTTGTTTGAGAGAGACCATCTTCATCCTACACCTCCCACGGATTGATAAACCTTAGGTCATCCACTTGAGGGAAATTTGCTACTGTCCTACAAACCTCTGCACTTGGAGGCCCAACAACGTCTACAAGGAGAAGGTTGCGTAGTAGACATCAGGGTAAGGAAGAGGCTCCATTAGTCGCTGGTGACGGCGCCATAGATAAGGATGAGGATGACGATGACACTCAACAGTATTTCAATACTGGTGCCTACTCAGGATTTGAGCGTCATGAGTCGGTGCCTGAATTGCCGCCTTCCGGAGGCTGAACGTATTATAGACGACCTTCCGGTAGCAAAGAAGCCTAGGAAGAGACCGAGGAAAGGCAACAAAGCTGCTTCTATGATCCAGCCGCCTCAGCAGCCTCGGGTTCAAGACCGTATAGATATCCCCGGTGCGGCAAAATGGCATATCCCCGGTGAACCAATCCTACCTAAAGCAGCGCTAGGGGCCAGATTCGGCGATCTAAGGAGACTTCATGACGATGTGCTGCGGATAGAGAAAGGCCTCATCGCCTCGAAAAATCCAGGATACCTACTCTACGTGGTTAACGTGCCGCGGCAATTGTCGTACATCGACACATTCCCTGCGGAGAAGTTCTTCATTCGATTTGATTACATCTTCGACATGTTTCACTTGAAGAAGCTGGATTTTACGTTTGTCCACCTTTATACCTTGCACATGAACTACCTCATCGGGGTTGAGCAGATACCTCATATCAATGTCGCTCACCCGTACTACATGCACGAGGGCTTCTTGGAAGTCTGCGCAAAGCACCGTGAATACGCGAGGGAATACATCGTCAATTTCATGCTCGCCAATAAGGACAAGGAGGCGATTATCGTGCCTTATCATCCCCTGTAAGTCATTCGTTTGGATATCCTTCCTTCGATTTCAATCATTCATTTGCACGGTGGAGGCTAATTAATTTGAGGTGTACTTATTTTGCGCAGCGGCGGGCGCGCCGCCCTCATCATCCTCTACCCCCGATACTCCCACGCTCGTTACTTGGACTCGTCGAAGAACATTAACAAAAAGGATTACACCCACATCAAGTATGTTCTCGACAGTGCTATGTTTTACTACGACGCACGGGGTGGAGAGGTCAAGAAGAAAAGGGACGACAGGCCTGCCTTCGGCCATAAGACCGACTTCTGCTGCATCCAGCAACCGAGTGATTCTCTTAATGATGGATTCTATGTCCTACACCACATGCTGGAGTACAGACGGGATCACCAGAACCTTCGCATGTCACCTAGATCCTGCGATGCCCATATTCTGCAATGGGCAAAGACCTTAGGAGATATCGAGGATCATCGACTTCGAGCTGAGTTCTATCACATCCAGCGCGAACTTGCCCAAATCATCATGAAGGAGGTCGTCGAAAAAACAGGGATGTTTTACGAAGAAGGACAAATGTCGCGGGAAGACGTCCGAACACGCGTAGCCGCTCAGCTTCTCGACCTGAAGCCTTTCACTAAGCTCGGGGACTATATCCCTGACTTGGATGGATGGCAAGACATGTTGTAGTGATTGTCAATATATGACAATGTGTCCGTTTAGTCCATACTTTCTGTATGACGAAACATTGAGTTCTGCACGATGAAACTTTATTTGTGATGTAATTAAACCGTCCTCCTCGACTAGCGAAGATCACTCTAGTTAGGGCATTTTGGGTACAATGAACTTTGTTATTGATGCTTATGATATGTTGCTTCTATTTTTGCCAAGTCTGTCTCTTTCTGTTGCTGAACTATATATGTTGCATATCATCGACTCATGTGACGATGCAGGTGCATGGATCATCGATGGCGAAGAAGTTCTATGCCAGGAGTATACGACGAGTGGCCGGAGTGTCAGGCCCAAGTGTACCGGTTTCCGTTTTCCGAGCGACAACCAGTAGTTAGTTTAGCTAGGTTCACGCTAATGCGAGAGATGGATATATACGAACTCATGTACTGCATAGTTCCGGTATCACTCATAGTGATAGCACTTCTCGCGTATATCTTTATTTAGATGGATGATGTTATAGTTGCAAGTATTCGAGACTTGCATGTATCACTATTTTCGAGATGATGACGAGAGACCACTTTGTGTTGGATGATGATTATGATGAGACTATTTGTATGTATATGCTATGATTACATTTGTGGTCTCGCAGCCAGTTGTATGTTTATGATCATGACATTTGTATGTGCTAAAGAATCTTGTATAAAGCCTGACCAAATACAAAACAAATATGCAGAAAAAAACAAAAACTAATAAAATTAGCAGTAGCGAGTGGAGAAAAGTTAGCAGCAGCATGCATTAGCAGCAGCGCGGCCTAACGAAGTGCGCTAGAGCTATTGGCAGTAGCGTGCTTTCCTAGAGCTCGCTGCTGCTACGCTTGTATAGCAGTAGCGCGGGTGCACACGCGCTGCTGCTACAGGTTAGCTGTTGCGCCGTATTAGTAGTGCGGGACCCCGCGCTACTGATATACCTAAAACCCGCGCTGCTGCTAGGCTTTTCCCTAGTAGTGAACTGAGTATCTGGTATCATCGCCAAGAATATCACATCACCACCTCCGAAGAAAGATAACTGAGTATCTGGTATGGGCACTCCCCTTGGCAACTGCCAAGCTTGGGGGAGGTGCCCCGGTATCGTATCACCATCATACTCCTATCTTTACCGTTTTTCCTAGTTCGATCCTTTTGGTAATATCTTGATCTAGTAGAATAAAGTTTTAGTATGATCTAGTTTTGAGTTTTGCTTTATGATCCTTCTATGTAATAGAGTCCGTGAGCTATATATAATAAAGATTAGTGTTGAGTCAAGGGCTTGATTATCTCACCATGATCTTGAGGGAATAAAAGAAAGGATAAAAAGAATAAAGAGATCATATTGATCTTATGGAGAGTAATGACTTCACATATAAAAGAGTATGATGAATCAAAGTTGTTGAGAGTTGACATAGTTTTGGTCATCGTTGCAATTAACAGGAAGTAATAAAGAAAGAGAGGTTTTCACATATAAATATACTATCTTGGACATCTTTTATGATTGTGAGCACTCATTAAAATATGACATGCTAAAGAGTTGATGTTGGACAAGGAAGACAACGTAATGGGTTATGTTTTCTTATATCTGAAATAAAGTATATTGTCATGGATCATCCAACATGTTGAGCTTGCCTTTCCCCCTCATGCTAGCCAAAGTCTTTGCACCAAGTAGAGATACTACTTGTGCTTCCAAATACCCTTAAACCCAGTTTTGCCATGAGTGTCCACCATGCCTACCTATGGATTGAGTAAGATCCTTCAAGTAAGTTGTCATTGTTGCATGCAATAAAAATTGCTCTCTAAATATGCATGATTTATTAGTGTGGAGAAAATAAGCTTTATACGATCTTGTGATGTGGAAGCAATAAAAGCGACGGACTGCATAATAAAGGTCCATATCACAAGTGGCAATATAAAGTGACGTTCTTTTACATTAAGATTTTGTGCATCCAACCTTAAAAGCACATGACAACCTCCGCTTCCCTCTGCAAAGGGCCTATCTATTACTCTTGCCTTATACATTATACAAGAGTCAAGGTGATCTTCACCTTTCCTTTTTCCATTTTATCCTTTGGCAAGCACATTGTGTTGGAAAGATCCTGATATATATATCCAATTGGATGTAAGTTAGCATGAACTATTATTGTTGACATTACCCTTGAGGTAAAAGGTTGGGAGGCAACACTATAAGCCCCTATCTTTCTCTGTGTCCGATTAAAACTCCATAACCATAAGTATTGCGTGAGTGTTAGCAATTGTGAAAGACTAAATGATAGTTGAGTATGTGGACTTGCTGAAAAGCTCTTATATTGACTCTTTCCGATGTTATGATATCCCTATGATAAATTGCAATTGCTTCAATGACTGAGATTATAGTTTGTTGGTTCTCAACGAAGTTTCTGATTCATACTTGACATTGTGAATAGATTATTACTTAAGCATAAGAAATCATATGACAATATTTATATTTGTCGCTGTTATAAGAATGATCATGATGCCCTCATGTCAGTATTTTATTTTATCGACACCTCTATCTCTAAACATGTGGACATATTTTTCGTTATCGGCTTTCGCTTGAGGACAAGCGAGGTCTAAGCTTGGGGGAGTTGATACGTCCATTTTGCATCATGCTTTTATATTGATATTTATTGCATTAGGGGCTGTTATTACACATTATGTCACAATACTTATGCCTGTTCTCTCTTATTTTACAAGGTTTACATGAAGAGGGAGAATGCCGACAGCTGGAATTCTGGCCTGGAAAAGGAGCAAATATTAGAGACCTATTCTGCACAACTCCAAAAGTCCTGAAACTTCACGGGAGCACGTTTTGGAATATATCAAAAATACTGGCGAAAGAATCAACCAGAGGGGGCCCACACCCTGGCCACGAGGGTGGGGGCGCGCTCTACCCCCCTGGGCGCGCCCCCTGTCTCGTGGGCCTCCTGGCAGGCCCCCGGTGCCCATCTTCTGCTATATGAAGTCTTTCGTCCGAGAAAAAATCATAAGCAAGCTTTCGGGAAGAAACACCGCCGCCACAAGGCGAAACCTTGGCGGAACCAATCTAGGGCTCCGGCGGAGCTGTTCTCCCGAGGAAACTTCCCTCCGGGAGGGGGAAATCATCACCATCGTCATCACCTACGATCCTCTCATCGGGAGGGGGAAATCTCCATCAACATCTTCACTAGCACCATCTCCTCTCAAACCCTAGTTCATCTCTTGTATCCGATCTTTGTCTCAAAGCCTCAGATTGGTACCTGTAGGTTGCTAGTAGTGTTGATTACTACTTGTAGTTGATGCTAGTTGGTTTATTTGGTGGAAGATCATATGTTCAGATCCTTTATGCATATTAATACCCCTCTGATTATGAACATGAATATGATTTGTGAGTAGTTACGTTTGTTCCTGAGGACATGGGAGAAGTCTTGCTATAAGTAGTCATGTGAATTTGGTACTCGTTTGATATTTTGATGAGATGTATGTTCTCTTTCCTCTAGTGGTGTTATGTGAACTTCGACTACATGACACTTCACCATTGTTTGGGCCTAGAGGAAGGCATTGGGAAGTAATAAGTAGATGATGGGTTGCTAGAGTGACAGAAGCTTAAACCCTAGTATATGCGTTGCTTCGTAAGGGGCTGATTTGGATCCATATGTTTCATGCTATGGTTAGGTTTACCTTAATACTTCTTTTGTAGTTGCGGATGCTTGCAATAGGGGTTAATCATAAGTGGGATGCTTGTCCAAGGAAGGGCATTACACAAGCACTGGTCCAGCCACATATCAAATTATCAAAGTACCGAACGTGAATCATATGAGCGTGATGAAAACTAGCTTGACGATAATCCCCATGTGTCCTCGGGAGCGTTTTCCTTCATATAAGAGTTTGTCCAGGCTTGTCCTTTGCTACAAAAAGGATTGGGCCATCTTGCTGCACCTTATTTACTTTTATTACTTGTTGCTCGTTACAAATTACCTTATCACAAAACTATCTGTTATCGATAATTTCAGTGCTTGCAGAGAATACCTTACTGAAAACTGCCTATCATTTCCTTCTGCTCCTCATTGGGTTCGACACTCTTACTTATCGAAAGGACTATGATAGATCCCCTACACTTGTGGGTCATCAGGGCACCCCTAGAACATACATCAATTGTTCCTAGCCGTGTGCGGCCCCCCCTCCACAGTTAATACCTCGGTCATATCGGCGTAGTGCTTAGGCGAAGCCCTGCGCCGGTAACTTCATCATCACCATCGCCAGAACTCTCCCTCGTCCTCAACTAGATCAAGAGCTCGAGGGACGTCATCGTGTTGAATGTGTGCTGAACACGGAGGTGCCGTACGTTCGATACTTGGTTCGGTTGGATCGTGAAGACGTTCGACTACATCAACCGCGTTACTAAACGCTTTCGCTTTCGGTCTATGAGGGTACGTGGACACACTCTCCCCTCTCGTTGCTATGCATCTCCTAGATAGATCTTGCGTGATCGTAGGAAATTTTTGAAATACTGTGTTCCCCAACAGTGGCATCCGAGCCAGGTCGACGCGTAGATGTTATATGCACGAGTAGAACACAAAGAGTTGTGGGCGATAATAGTCATACTCCTTACCAGCAAAGTCTTACTTTGATTCGGCGGTATTGTTGGATGAAGCGACCCGGACCGACATTACATGACCACGTTCACGAGACTGGTTCTACCGACGTGCTTTGCACATAGGTGGCTGGCGGGTGTCTGTTTCTCCAACTTTAGTTGAATCGAGTTTGACTACGCCCGGTCCTTGTTGTAGGTTAAAATAGCACATTTGATGAAAAATCGTTGTGGTTTTGTGCGTAGGTAAGAACGGTTCTTGCTAGAAGCCCGTAGCAGCCACGTAAAACTTGCAACAACAAAGTAGAGGACGTCTAACTTGTTTTTGTAGGGCATGTTGTGATGTGATATGGTCAAGACGTGATGAGATATAAATTGTTGTATGAGATGATCATGTTTTGTTAAAGTTATCGACAACTGGCAGGACCTTATGGTTGTCTCTTTATTGCATAAGATGCAAGCGCCATATAATTGCTTTACTTTATTGCTATGCGATAACAATAGTTGCAAAAGCAATAGTTGGCGAGACGACCATGTGACGACACGTTGATAAAGATCAAGATGATGGAGATCATGGTGTCATGCCGGTGACGATGGAGATCATGACGGTACTTTGGAGATGGAGATCAAAGGCACAAGATGATGATGGCCATATCATGTCACATATTTTGATTGCATGTGATGTTTATCTTTTATGCATCTTATTTTGCTTAGTACGACGGTAGCATTATGAGATGATCCCTTACTAAAATTTCAAGGTATAAGTGTTCTCCCTGAGTATGCACCGTTGTGACAGTTCCTCGTGCTGAGACACCACGTGATGATCGGGTGTGATAAGCTCTACGTTCACATACAATGGGTGCAAGCCAGTTTTGCACATGCAGAATACTCGGGTTAAACTTGACGAGCCTAGCATATGCAGATATGGCCTCGGAACACTGAGACCGAAAGGTCGAACGTGAATCATATAGTAGATATGATCAACATAGTGATGTTCACCATTGAAAGCTACTCCATCTCACATGATGATCAGGACATGGTTTAGTTGATATGGATCACGTGATCATTTAGATGACTAGAGGGATGTCTATCTAAGTGGGAGTTCTTAAGTAATATGATTAATTGAACTTAAATTTATCATGAACTTAGTCCTGATAGTATTTGCATATCTATGTTGTAGATCAATTGCTCGCGTATAGCTTCCCCGTTTTATTTATGATATGTTCCTAGAGAAAACTAAGTTGAAAGTTGATAGTAGCAATGATGCGGACTAGGTCCGTGATCTGAGGATTATCCTCATTGCTGCACAGAAGAATTATGTCCTTGATGCACCGCTAGGTGATAGAACTATTGCAGGAGCAAATGTAGATGTTATGAACTTTTGACAAGCTCGGTATGATGACTACTTGATAGTTTAGTGCACCATGCTTTACGGCTTAGAACCGGGACTTCAAAAATGTTTTGAAACGCCATGGAGCATATGAGATGTTCCAAGAGTTGAAATTGGTATTTCAGACTCATGCCCGAGTCGAGAGGTATGAGACCTCTGACAAGTATTTTTGCCTACAAGATGGAGGAGAATAGCTCAACCAGTGAGCATGTGCTCAGAATGTTTGAGTACTACAATCGCTTGAATCAAGTGGGAGTTAATTTTCCAGATAAGATAGTGATTGACAGAGTTCTCTAGTCACTATCACCAAGTTACTAGAACTTCGTGATGAACTATAATATGCAAGGGATGATGAAAAGGATTCCCCGAGCTCTTCATGATGCTGAAATTGGCGAAGGTAGAAATCAAGAAAAACATCAAGTGTTGATGGTTGACAAGACCACTAGTTTCAAGTAAAAGGGCAAGGGTAAGAAAGGGAACTTCAAGAAGAATGACAAGCAAGTTGCCACTCCCATGGAGAAGCCCAAAGCTAAACCCAAGCCTGAAACTGAGTGCTTCTACTGCAAAGGAAATGGTCACTGGAAGCGGAACTGCCCCAAATGCTTGGCGGATAAGAAGGATGGCAAAGTGAACAAAGGTTTATATGATATACATGTTATTGATGTGTACTTCATTAGTATTCATAGTAGCCCCTGGGTATTTGATACTGGTTCAGTTGCTATGATTAGTAACTTGAAACAGGAGTTATAAAATTAACAGAGGCAAGTTGAGGGCAAGGTGACGATGTGTCTTGGAAGTGATTCCAAGGTTGATAAGATCACCATCGCACACTCCCTTTACCTTCGGGATTAGTGTTGAACCTAAAATAAATGTTTTATTTGGTGTTTGCGTTGAGCATAATATGATTGGATCATGTTTATTGCAATGCGGTTATTCATTTAAGTCAAAGAATAATTTTATTCTGTTTACATGAATAAAACCTTCCGTGGTCATACACCCAAGGTGAATGGTTTATTGAATCTCGATCGTAGTGATACACATATTCATGATATTGATGCCAAAAGATGCAAAGTTGATAATGATAGTGCAACATACTAGTGGCACTGCCGTTTAGGTCATATTGGTGTAAAGCGCATGAAGAAACTCCATGTTGGTGGGCTTTTGGAATCACTTGATTATGAAGCACTTGATGCTTGCAAACCATGCCTCGTGGGCAAGATGACTAAGACTCCGTTCTCCGGAACAATGGAGCGAACAACTGACTTATTGGAAATAATACATACTGATGTATGCGGTCCGATGAGTGTTGAGGCTCGCGGTGGGTATCGTTATTTTCTGACCTTCACAAATGATTTGAGCAGATATGGGTATATCTACTTGATGAAACATAAGTATGAAACGTTTGAAAAGTTCAAAGAATTTCAGAGTGAAGTGGAAAATCATCGTAACAAGAAAATAAAGTTTCTACGGTCTGATCGTGGAGGTGAATATTTGACTTATGAGTTTGGTCTTCATTTGAAACAATGCGGAATAGTTTCGCAACTCACGCCTCCTGGAACACCACAGCGTAATGGTGTGTCCGAATATCGTAACCGCACTTTATTAGATATGGTGCGATCTATGATGTCTCTTACCGATTTACAACTATCATTTTGGGGTTACGCATTAGAGACAGCTGCATTCACGTTAAATAGGGCACCATCTAAAGCCGTTGAGATGACATCGTATGAACTGTGGTTTGGCAAGAAACCTAAGCTATCGTTTCTTAAAGTTTGGGGCTGCGATGCTTATGTGAAAAAGCTTCAACCTGATAAGCTCGAACCCAAATCGGAAAAATATGTCTTCATAGGATACCTAAAGGAGACTATTTGGTACACCTTCTATCACAGATCCAAAGGCAAGATATTCGTTGCTAAGAATGGATCCTTTCTAGAGAAGGAGTTTCTCTCGAAAGAAGTGAGTGGGAGGAAAGTAGAACTTGATGAGGTAATTGTACCTTCTCCCGAATTGGAAAGTAGTTCATCACATAAATCAGTTCCAGTGATTTCTACACCAATCAGTGAGGAAGCTAACGATGATGATCATGAAACTTCAGATCAAGTTACTACCGAACCTCGTAGGTCAACCAGAGTGGTACGGTAATCCTGTTCTGGAAGTCATGTTACTAGACCATGACGAACCTACAAACTATGAGGAAGTGATGATGAGTCCAGATTCCACGAAATGGCTTGAGGCCATGAAATCTGAGATCGGATCCATGTATGAGAACAAAGTATGGACTTTGATTGACTTGCCCGATGATCGGCGAGCCATTGAGAATTAATGGATTTTCAAGAGGAAGATGGACGCTGATAGTAGTGTTGCTATCTACAAAGCTCGAATTGTCGCAAAAAAAAGTTTTCGACAAGTTCAGGGTGTTGACTATGATGAGATTTTCTCACTCGTAGTGATGCTTAAGTCTGTCCGAATCATGTTAGCAATTGCCACATTTTATGAAATCTGGCAAATGGATGTCAAAACTGCATTCCTTAATGGATTTGTTAAAGAATAGTTGTATATGATACAACCAAAAGGTTTTGTCAATCCTAAAGGTGCTAACAAAATGTGCAAGCTCCAGCGATCCTTCTATGGACTGGTGCAAGCTTCTCAGAGTTGGAATATACGCTTTGATAAGTTGATCAAAGCATATAGTTTTATACAGACTTGCGGTGAAGCCTATATTTATAAGAAAGTGAGTGGGAGCACTACAGCCTTTCTGATAAGTATATGTGAATGACATATTGTTCATCGGAAATGATGTAGAATTTTTTGGAAAGCATAAAGGAGTATTTGAAAGGACTTTTTCAAAGAAAGACCTCGGTGAAGCTGCTTACATATTGGGCATCAAGATCTATAGAGATAGATCAAGACGCTTGATAAGATTTTTCAATGAGTACATACCTTGACAAGATTTTTGAAGTAGTTCAAAATGGAATAGTCAAAGAAGGAGTTCTTGCCTGTATTGCAAGGTGTAAAGTTGAGTAAGACTCAAAACACGACCACGGCAGAAAATAGAAAGAGAATGAAAGTTATTCCCTATTCCTCAGCCATAGGTTCTATAAAGTATGCTATGCTGTGTACCAAACCTATTGTGTACCTTGCCATGAGTTTGGCAAGGGGGTACGATATTGATCCAGGAGTGGATAACTTGACAGCGGTCAAAATTATCCTTAGAAGACTAAGGAGATATTTCTCGGTTATGGAGGTGATAAAGAGTTCATCGTAAAGAGTTACGCCGATTCAAGATTTTACACCAATCCGGATGACTCTGAGTCTCAATCTGGATACATATTGAAAGTGGGAGCAACTAGCTAGAGTAGCTCCATGCAGAGCATTGTAGACATAGAAAATTTGCAAAATACATACGGCTCTGAATGTGACAGACCCATTGACTAAGCTTCTCTCACAAGCAAAACATGATCACACCTTAGTACTCTTTGGGTGTTAATCACATAGCGATGTGAACTAGATTATTGACTCTAGTAAAACCCTTTTGGTATTAGTCACATGGCGATGTGAACTAATCACATGGTGATGTGAACTATTGGTGTTAAATCACATGGCGATGTGAACTAGATTATTGACTCTAGTGCAAGTGGGAGACTGAAGGAAATATGCCCTAGAGGCAATAATAAAGTTGTTATTTATATTTCCTTATATCATGATAAATGTTTATTATTCATGATAGAATTGTATTAACTGGAAACTTAGTACATATGTGAATACATAGACAAAACAGAGTGTCCCTAGTATGCCTCTACTTGACTAGCTCGTTAATCAAAGATGGTTATGTTTCCTGACCATAGACATGTGTTGTCATTTGATGAATGGGATCAGATCATTAGAGAATGATGTGATGGATAAGAGCCATCCGTTAGCTTAGCATAATGATCATTTAGTTTTATTGCTATTGCTTTCATCATGACTTATACATGTTCCTCTGACTATGAGATTATGCAACTCCCGAATACCGGAATAACACCTTGTGTGCTATCAAACGTCACAACATAACTGGGTGATTATAAAGATGCTCTACAGATGTCTCCAAAGGTGTTTGTTGGGTTGGCATAGATCGAGATTAGGATTTGTCACTCCGTGTATCGGAGAGGTATCTCTGGGCCCTCTCGGTAATGCACATCACAGTAATCCTTGCAAGCAATGTGACTAATGAGTTAGTCATGGGATGATGCATTACACAACGAGTAAAGAGACTTGCCGGTAACGAGATTGAACTAGGTATGATGATACCGACGATCGAATCTCGGGCAATTAACATACCGATGACAAAGGGAACAACGTATGTTGTTATGCGGTTTGACCGATAAAGATCTTCGTAATATGTAGGAGCCAATATGAGCATCCAGGTTCCGCTATTGGTTATTGGCCGGAGATGTGTCTTGGTCATGTCCACATAGTTCTCGAACCCGTAGGGTCCGCACGCTTAACGTTCGATGACGATTTGTATTATGAGTTATGTGATTTGATGACCGAAGTTTGTTCGGAGTCCCCGATGAGATCACGGACATGACGAGGAGTCTCGAAATGGCCGAGAGGTAAAGATTCATATATAGGACGATGGTATTTGGACACCGGAAGTGTTCCGGGTGATACCGGGTCACCGGAAGGGGTTCCGGGCAACCCCCAACAAAGATATGGGCTTAATGGGCCAAGTAAGTGAACACACCAGCCCACAAGGGGCTGCTGCACCCCCTATAGGGCCAGCCACGTGGGGAGAATGGGAAAGGAGAGGAGGAAAAGGAAAGTATGAAGTGGGACTCCTACTTCCTTCTCCTCCCCCCTCCTTCCTTTCCCCTTTGTCCAAATATGGTAGAGGGGGGCCGAATTGGACTACGGGCCCAAGTAGGATTCCTCCTACTTGGGCGCGCCCTAGCCTTCCTCCCTCCCTCTCCCTCCTTTATATACGTGGGGAGGGCACCCCTAGAACACACATCAATTGTTCCTAGCCGTGTGCGGCGCCCCCCTCCACAGTTAACACCTCGGTCATATCGTCGTAGTGCTTAGGCGAAGCCCTGCGCCAGTAACTTCATCATCACCGTCGCCACGCTGTCGTGCTGACGGAACTCTCCTTTGTCCTCAACTGGATCAAGAGCTTGAGGGACGTCATCGTGTTGAACGTGTGCTGAAGAAGGAGGTGCCGTACGTTCGGTACTTGGATCAGTTGGTGTTGGAAATATGCCCTAGAGGCAATAATAAAATGGTTATCATTATATTTCCTTGGTCATGATAATTGTCTATTGTTCATGCTATAATTGTGTTATCCGGAAATCGTAATACATGTGTGAATACATAGACCACAACATGTCCCTAGTGAGCCTCTAGTTGACTAGCTCGTTGATCAACAGATAGTCATGGTTTCCTGACTATGTACATTGGATGTCATTGATAACGGGATCACATCATTAGGAGAATGATGTGATGGACAAGACCCAATCCTAAGCATAGCACAAGATCGTGTAGTTCGTTTGCTAGAGCTTTTCCAAATGTCAAGTATCATTTCCTTAGACCATGAGATTGTGCAACTCCCGGATACCATAGGAGTGCTTTGGGTGTGCCAAACGTCACAACGTAACTGGGTGGCTATAAAGTGCACTACGGGTATCTCCGAAAGTGTCTGTTGGGTTGGCACGAATCGAGACTGGGATTTGTCACTCCGTATGACGGAGAGGTATCTCTGGGCCCACTCGGTAATGCATCATCATAATGAGCTCAATGTGACCAAGTGTTTGGTCACGGGATCATGCATTACGGTACGAGTAAAGTGACTTGCCGGTAACGAGATTGAACAAGGTATTGGGATACCGACGATCGAATCTCGGGCAAGTAACGTACCGATTGACAAAGGGAATTGTATACGGGATTGATTGAATCCTCGACATCGTGGTTCATCCGATGAGATCATCGTGGAACATGTGGGAGCCAACATGGGTATCCAGATCCCGCTGTTGGTTATTGACCGGAGAGTCGTCTCGGTCATGTCTGCATGTCTCCCGAACCCGTAGGGTCTACACACTTAAGGTTCGGTGACGCTAGAGTTGTAGAGATATTAGTATGCGGTTAACCGAAAGTTGTTCGGAGTCCCGGATGAGATCCCGGACGTCACGAGGAGTTCCGGAATGGTCCGGAGGTAAAGATTTATATATGGGAAGTCCTATTTTGGCCACCGGAAAATGTTCGGGATTTTTCGGTATTGTACCGGGAAGGTTCTAGAAGGTTCCGAAGTGGGGCCCACCTGCATGGGGGGACCCACATGAACGTGGGTAGTGGGGGCAAGGCCCCACACCCCTGGTCAAGGCGCACCAAGATCCCACCTTAGAAGGAATAAGATCATATCCCGAAGGGATAAGATCAAGATCCCTAAAAAAGGGGGATAACAATCGGTGGGGAAGGGAAATGATGGGATTTCTTTCCCCCACCTTTGCCAACGCCCCAATGGACTTGGAGGGCAAGAAACCAGCCCCCTCCACCCCTATATATAGTGGGGAGGCGCATGGGAGCAGCACCCCAAGCCCCTGGCGCCTCCCTCTCCCTCCCGTGACACCTCTCCCTCTCGCTGAGCTTGGCGAAGCCCTGCCGAGATCCCCGCTGCTTCCACCACCACGCCGTCGTGCTGCTGGATCTCCATCAACCTCTCCCTCCCCTTGCTGGATCAAGAAGGAGGAGACGTCTTCCCCAACCGTACGTGTGTTGAACGCGGAGGTGCCGTCCGTTCGGCGCTCGGTCATCGGTGATTTGGATCACGAGGAGTACGACTCCATCAACCCCGTTCACTTGAACGCTTCCGCTCGCGATCTACAAGGGTATGTAGATGCACTCTTTTCCCTCTCGTTGCTAGAAGACTCCATGGTGATGCGTAGAATTTTTTTTAATTTCTACAACGATCTCCAACAGTGGTATCAGAGCCAGGTTTATGCGTAGTTTCTATGCACGAGTAGAACACAAACTTGTTGTGGGCGTAGATGTTGTCAATTTTCTTGCCACTACTAGTCTAATCTTGTTTCGGCGGCATCGTGGGATGAAGCGGCCCGGACCGACCTTACACGTGCGCTTACGTGAGACAGGTTCCACCGACTGACATTCACTATAAGGTGGCTAGCGGGTGTGTGTCTCTCCCACTTTAGTCGGATCGGATTCGATGAAAAGGGTCCTTATGAAGGGTAAATAGAAGTTGGCATATCACGTTGTGGTTTTACATAGGTAAGAAACGTTCTTGCTAGAAACCTATAGAAGCCACGTAAAAACATGCAACAACAATTAGAGGACGTCTAACTTGTTTTTGCAGCATATGCCTTGTGATGTGATATGGCCAAAAGGATGTGATGAATGAAATATATGTGATGTATGAGATTGATCATGTTCTTGTAATAGGAATCACGACTTGCATGTCGATGAGTATGACAACCGGCAGGAGCCATAGGAGTTGTCTTTATTTTTTGTATGACCTGCGTGTCATTGAATAACGCCATGTAAATTACTTTACTTTATTGCTAAACACGTTAGCCATAGAAGTAGATGTAATTGTTGGCGTGACAACTTCATGAAGACACGATGATGGAGATCATGATGATGGAGATCATGGTGTCATGCCGGTGACGAAGATGATCATGGCGCCCCGAAGATGGAGATCAAAGGAGCAATATGATACTGGCCATATCATGTCACTATTTGATTGCATGTGATGTTTATCATGTTTTACATCTTATTTGCTTAGAACGACGGTAGCTTAAATAAGATGATCCCTCGCAATAATTTCAAGAAAGTGTTCCCCCTAACTGTGCACCGTTGCGAAGGTTCGTTGTTTCGAAGCACCACGTGATGATCGGGTGTGATAGATTCTAACGTTCGAATACAACGGGTGTAAGCCAGATTTACACACGCAATACACTTAGGTTGACTTGACGAGCCTAGCATGTACAGACATGGCCTCGGAACACGGAAGACCGAAAGGTCGAGCATGAGTCGTATAGAAGATACGATCAACATGAAGATGTTCACCGATGTTGACTAGCCCGTCTCACGTGATGATCGGACACGGCCTAGTTGACTCGGATCATGTTTCACTTAGATGACTAGAGGGATGTCTATCTGAGTGGGAGTTCATTGAATAATTTGATTAGATGAACTTAATTATCATGAACTTAGTCTAAAATCTTTACAATATGTCTTGTAGATCAAATGGCCCACGCTAATGTTGCCCTCAACTTCAACGCGTTCCTAGAGAAAACCAAGCTGAAAGATGATGGCAGCAACTATACGGACTGGGTCCGGAACCTGAGGATCATCCTCATAGCTGCCAAGAAAGATTATGTCCTAGAAGCACCGCTAGGTGACGCACCCATCCCAGAGAACCAAGACGTTATGAACGCTTGGCAGCAGCGTGCTGATGATTACTCCCTCGTTCAGTGCGGCATGCTTTACAGCTTAGAACCGGGGCTCCAAAAGCGTTTTGAGCAACACGGAGCATATGAGATGTTCGAAGAGCTGAAAATGGTTTTCCAAGCTCATGCCCGGGTCGAGAGATATGAAGTCTCCGACAAGTTCTTCAGTTGTAAGATGGAGGAAAATAGTTCTGTCAGTGAGCACATACTCAAAATGTCTGGGTTACACAACCGCTTGACTCAGCTGGGAGTTAATCTCCCGGATGACGCGGTCATTGACAGAATCCTTCAGTCGCTTCCACCGAGCTACAAGAGCTTTGTGATGAACTTCAATATGCAGGGGATGGAAAAGACCATTCCTGAGGTATATTCAATGCTGAAATCAGCGGAGGTGGAGATCAAAAAGGAACATCAAGTGTTGATGGTGAATAAAACCACTAAGTTCAAGAAAGGCAAGGGTAAGAAGAACTTCAAGAAGGACGGCAAGGGAGTTGCCGCGCCCGGTAAGCCAGTTGCCGGGAAGAAGCCAAAGAATGGACCCAAGCCTGAGACTGAGTGCTTTTATTGCAAGGGAAGTGGTCACTGGAAGCGGAACTGCCCCAAGTACTTGGCGGACAAGAAGGCCGGCAACACCAAAGGTATATGTGATATACATGTTATTGATGTGTACCTTACCAGCACTCGTAGTAGCTCCTGGGTATTTGATACCGGTGCGGTTGCTCATATTTGTAACTCAAAGCAGGAGCTGCGGAATAAACGGAGACTGGCAAAGGACGAGGTGACGATGCGCGTCGGGAATGGTTCCAAGGTCGATGTGATCGCCGTCGGCACGCTACCTCTACATTTACCTACGGGATTAGTTTTAAACCTCAATAATTGTTATTTAGTGCCAGCTTTGAGCATGAACATTGTATCAGGATCTCGTTTAATTCGAGATGGCTACTCATTTAAATCCGAGAATAATGGTTGTTCTATTTATATGAGAGATATGTTTTATGGTCATGCCCCGCTGGTTAATGGTTTATTCTTAATGAATCTCGAACGTAGTGTTACACATATTCATAGTGTGAATACCAAAAGATGTAAGGTTGATAATGATAGTCCCACATACTTGTGGCACTGCCGTCTTGGTCACATTGGTGTCAAACGCATGAAGAAGCTCCATGCAGATGGACTTTTGGAGTCTCTTGATTACGAATCATTTGACACGTGCGAACCATGCCTCATGGGTAAGATGACCAAGACTCCGTTCTCCGGAACAATGGAGCGAGCAACCAACTTATTGGAAATCATACATACTGATGTGTGCGGTCCAATGAGTGTTGAGGCTCGCGGTGGCTATCGTTATGTTCTCACTCTCACTGATGACTTGAGTAGATATGGGTATGTCTACCTAATGAAACACAAGTCTGAGACCTTTGAAAAGTTCAAGGAATTTCAGAGTGAGGTTGAGAATCAACGTGACAGAAAAATAAAGTTCTTACGATCAGATCGTGGAGGGGAATATTTGAGTCACGAATTTGGCACACACTTAAGGAAATGTGGAATAGTTTCACAACTCACGCCGCCTGGAACACCTCAGCGAAATGGTGTGTCCGAACGTCGTAATCGCACTCTATTGGATATGGTGCGATCTATGATGTCTCTTACCGATCTACCGCTCTCATTTTGGGGCTATGCTTTAGAGACTGCCGCATTCACTTTAAATAGGGCTCCGTCGAAATCCGTTGAGACGACACCGTATGAATTATGGTTTGGGAAGAAACCTAAGCTGTCGTTTCTAAAAGTTTGGGGATGCGATGCTTATGTCAAGAAACTTCAACCTGAAAAGCTCGAACCCAAGTCGGAAAAATGCGTCTTCATAGGATACCCTAAGGAAACCATTGGGTATACCTTCTACCTCAGATCCGAAGGCAAGATCTTTGTTGCCAAGAACGGGTCCTTTCTGGAGAAAGAGTTTCTCTCGAAAGAAGTAAGTGGGAGGAAAGTGGAACTTGATGAAGTACTACCTCTTGAACCGGAAAGTAGCGCAGCTCAGGAAGATGTTCCTGTGGTGCCTGCACCGACTAGAGAGGAAGTTAATGATGATGATGATCAAGGTACTTCGGATCAAGCTCCTACTGAACTTCGTAGGTCCACAAGGACACGTTCCGCGCCAGAGTGGTACGGCAACCCTGTCTTGGAAATCATGTTGTTAGACAACGGTGAACCTTCGAACTATGAAGAAGCAATGGCGGGCCCAGATTCCGACAAATGGCTTGAAGCCATGCAATCCGAGATAGGATCCATGTATGAAAACAAAGTGTGGACTTTGACAGACTTGCCCGATGATCGGCGAGCGATAGAAAACAAATGGATCTTTAAGAAGAAGACAGACGCGGATGGTAATGTTACCATCTATAAAGCTCGACTTGTCGCTAAGGGTTATCGACAAGTTCAAGGGGTTGACTACGATGAGACTTTCTCACCCGTAGCGAAGCTGAAGTCCGTCCGAATCATGTTAGCAATTGCCGCATACTATGATTATGAGATATGGCAAATGGACGTCAAAACGGCATTCCTTAACGGCTTTCTTAAGGAAGAATTGTATATGATGCAGCCGGAAGGTTTTGTCGATCCTAAGAATGCTAACAAGGTATGCAAGCTCCAGCGCTCCATCTATGGGCTGGTGCAAGCATCTCGGAGTTGGAACATTCGATTTGATGAGATGATCAAAGCGTTTGGGTTTACACAGACTTATGGAGAAGCCTGTGTTTACAAGAAAGTGAGTGGGAGCTCTGTAGCATTTCTCATATTATATGTGGATGACATACTGTTGATGGGAAATGATATAGAATTCTTGGGAAGCATAAAGGCCTACTTGAACAAGTGTTTTTCAATGAAGGACCTTGGAGAAGCTGCTTATATATTAGGCATCAAGATCTATAGAGATAGATCAAGACGCCTCATTGGTCTTTCACAAAGTACGTACCTTGACAAGATATTGAAGAAGTTCAATATGGATCAGTCCAAGAAGGGGTTCTTGCCTGTATTGCAAGGTGTGCAATTGAGCACGGCTCAATGCCCGACCACGGCAGAAGATAGAGAAAAGATGAGTGTCGTCCCCTATGCCTCGGCCATAGGGTCTATTATGTATGCCATGCTGTGTACCAGACCTGATGTAAACCTTGCCGTAAGTTTGGTAGGAAGGTACCAAAGTAATCCCGGCATGGAACACTGGACAGCGGTCAAGAATATCCTGAAGTACCTGAAGAGGACTAAGGATATGTTTCTCGTTTATGGAGGTGACGAAGAGCTCGTCGTAAAGGGTTACGTCGATGCTAGTTTCGACACAGATCTGGATGACTCTAAGTCACAAACCGGATACGTGTATATTTTGAATGGTGGGGCAGTAAGCTGGTGCAGTTGCAAGCAAAGCGTTGTGGCGGGATCTACATGTGAAGCGGAATACATGGCGGCCTCAGAGGCAGCACAAGAAGCAATCTGGGTGAAGGAGTTCATTACCGACCTAGGAGTTATTCCCAATGCGTCGGGCCCGATGACTCTCTTCTGTGACAACACTGGAGCTATTGCCCTTGCCAAGGAGCCCAGGTTTCACAGGAAGACCAGGCATATCAAGCGTCGCTTCAACTCCATTCGTGAAAATGTTCAAAATGGAGACATAGATATTTGTAAAGTACATACGGACCTGAATGTAGCAGATCCGTTGACTAAACCTCTCCCTAGAGCAAAACATGATCAACACCAGAACTCTATGGGTGTTCGATTCATCACAATGTAACTAGATTATTGACTCTAGTGCAAGTGGGAGACTGTTGGAAATATGCCCTAGAGGCAATAATAAAATGGTTATTATTATATTTCCTTGTTCATGATAATTGTCTATTGTTCATGCTATAATTGTGTTATCCGGAAATCGTAATACATGTGTGAATACATAGACCACAACATGTCCCTAGTGAGCCTCTAGTTGACTAGCTCGTTGATCAACAGATAGTCATGGTTTCCTGACTATGGACATTGGATGTCATTGATAACGGGATCACATCATTAGGAGAATGATGTGATGGACAAGACCCAATCCTAAGCATAGCACAAGATCGTGTAGTTCGTTTGCTAGAGCTTTTCCAAATGTCAAGTATCATTTCCTTAGACCATGAGATTGTGCAACTCCCGGATACCATAGGAGTGCTTTGGGTGTGCCAAACGTCACAACGTAACTGGGTGGCTATAAAGGTGCACTACGGGTATCTCCGAAAGTGTCTGTTGGGTTGGCACGAATCGAGACTGGGATTTGTCACTCCGTATGACGGAGAGGTATCTCTGGGCCCACTCGGTAATGCATCATCATAATGAGCTCAATGTGACCAAGTGTTTGGTCACGGGATCATGCATTACGGTACGAGTAAAGTGACTTGCCGGTAACGAGATTGAACAAGGTATTGGGATACCGACGATCGAATCTCGGGCAAGTAACGTACCGATTGACAAAGGGAATTGTATACGGGATTGATTGAATCCTCGACATCGTGGTTCATCCGATGAGATCATCGTGGAACATGTGGGAGCCAACATGGGTATCCAGATCCCGCTGTTGGTTATTGACCGGAGAGTCGTCTCGGTCATGTCTGCATGTCTCCCGAACCCGTAGGGTCTACACACTTAAGGTTCGGTGACGCTAGAGTTGTAGAGATATTAGTATGCGGTTAACCGAAAGTTGTTCGGAGTCCCGGATGAGATCCCGGACGTCACGAGGAGTTCCGGAATGGTCCGGAGGTAAAGATTTATATATGGGAAGTCCTATTTTGGCCACCGGAAAATGTTCGGGATTTTTCGGTATTGTACCGGGAAGGTTCTAGAAGGTTCCGAAGTGGGGCCCACCTGCATGGGGGGACCCACATGAACGTGGGTAGTGGGGGCAAGGCCCCACACCCCTGGTCAAGGCGCACCAAGATCCCACCTTAGAAGGAATAAGATCATATCCCGAAGGGATAAGATCAAGATCCCTAAAAAAGGGGGATAACAATCGGTGGGGAAGGGAAATGATGGGATTTCTTTCCCCCACCTTTGCCAACGCCCCAATGGACTTGGAGGGCAAGAAACCAGCCCCCTCCACCCCTATATATAGTGGGGAGGCGCATGGGAGCAGCACCCCAAGCCCCTGGCGCCTCCCTCTCCCTCCCGTGACACCTCTCCCTCTCGCTGAGCTTGGCGAAGCCCTGCCGAGATCCCCGCTGCTTCCACCACCACGCCATCGTGCTGCTGGATCTCCATCAACCTCTCCCTCCCCTTGCTGGATCAAGAAGGAGGAGACGTCTTCCCCAACCGTACGTGTGTTGAACGCGGAGGTGCCGTCCGTTCGGCGCTCGGTCATCGGTGATTTGGATCACGACGAGTACGACTCCATCAACCCCGTTCACTTGAACGCTTCCGCTCGCGATCTACAAGGGTATGTAGATGCACTCTTTTCCCTCTCGTTGCTAGAAGACTCCATAGATTGTTCTTGGTGATGCGTAGAAATTTTTTTAATTTCTGCAACGATCTCCAACAGTTGGATCATGAAGACGTTCGACTACATCAACCGCGTTACTAAACGCTTCCGCTTTTGGTCTACGAGGGTATGTGGACGCACTCTCCCCACTAGCTGCTTTGCTTCTCCTAGATAGATCTTGCGTGATCGTAGGAATTTTTTTGAAATACTACGTTCCCCAACAGTGGCATCCGAGCCAGGTCTATGCGTGTTATATGCACGAGTAGAACACAAAGAGTTGTGGGCGATAATAGTCATACTGCTTACCAGCAACGTCTTACTTTTATTCGGCGGTATTGTTGGATGAAGCCGCCCGGACCGACATTACATGACCACGTTCATGAGACTGGTTCTACCGACGTGCTTTGCACATAGGTGGCTAGCGGGTGTCTGTTTCTCCAACTTTAGATGAATCAAGTTTGACTACGCCCGGTCCTTTTTCAAAGTTAAAACAGCACACTTGACGAAAAATCGTTGTGGTTTTGATGCGTAGGTAAGAACGGTTCTTGCTAGAAGCCTGTAGCAGCCACGTAAAACTTGCAACAACAAAGTAGAGGACGTCTAACTTGTTTTTGCAGGGCATGTTGTGATGTGATATGGTCAAGACGTGATGAGATATAAATTGTTGTATGAGATGATCATGTTTTGGTAAAGTTATCGGCAACTGGCAGGGGCCTTATGGTTGTCTCTTTATTGCATAAGATGCAAGTGCCATATAATTGCTTTACTTTATCGCTACGCGATAGCAATAGTTGCAAAAGCAATAGTTGGCGAGACGACCATGTGACGACACGTTGATAAAGATCAATATGATGGAGATCATGGTGTCATGTCGGTGACGATGGAGATCATGACGGTACTTTGGAGATGGAGATCAAAGGCACAAGATCGTGATGGCCATATCATGTCACATATTTTGATTGCATTTGATGTTTATCCTTTATGCATCTTATTTTGCTTAGTATAGCGGTAGTATTATAAGATGATCCCTCACCAAATTTCAAGGTATAAGTGTTCTCCCTGAGTATGCATCGTTGCTACAGTTCGTCGTGTCGAGACACCACGTGATGATCGGGTGTGATAAGCTCTACGTTCACATACAATGGGTGCAGGCCAGTTTTGCACACGCAGAATACTCTAGTTAAACTTGACGAGCCTAGCATATGCAGATATAGCCTCGGAACACTAAGACCGAAAGGTCGAGCGTGAATCATATAGTAGATATGATCAACATAGTGATGTTCACCATTGAAAACTACTCCATCTCACATGATGATCGGACATGGTTTAGTTGATATGGATCACGTGATCATTTAGATGACTAGAGGGATGTCTATCTAAGTGGGAGTTCTTAAGTAATATGGTTAATTTAACTTTAATTTATCGTGAACTTAGTCTTGATAGTTTTTGCATATCTATGTTGTAGAACAATAGCTCGCGTATAGCTCCCCCGTTTTATTTTTGATATGTTCCTAGAGAAAAATAAGTTGAAAGATGATAGTAGCAATGATGCGGACTGGGTCCTGATCTGAGGATTATCCTCATTGCTGCATAGAAGAATTATGTCCTTGATGCACCGCTAGGTGACGGACCTATTGCAAGAGCAGATGCAGACGTTATGAATGTTTGGCAAGCTCTGTATGATGACTACTTGATAGTTTAGTGCGCCATGCTTTATGGCTTAGAACCGGGACTTAAAAAATGTTTTGAACGCCACGGAGCATATAAGATGTTCCAAGAGCTGAAATTGGTATTTCAGACTCATGCCCGAGTCGAGAGGTATGAGGCCTCTGACAAGTACTTTGCCTACAAGATGGAGGAGAATAGCTCAACTAGTAAGCATGTGCTCAGAATGTCTGAGTACTACAATCGCTTGAATCAAGTTGGAGTTAATCTTCCAGATAAGATAGTGATTGACAGAGTTCTCTAGTCACTATCACCAAGTTATTGGAACTTCGTGATGAACTATAATATGCAAGGGATGACGAAAACAATTCCCGAGCTCTTCATGATGCTGAAATCGATGAAGGTAGAAATCAAGAAAAGCATCAAATGTTGATGGTTGACAAGACCACTAGTTTCAAGTAAAAGGGCAAGGGAAAGAAAGGGAACTTCAAGAAGATGGCAAGCAAGTTGCCACTCCCATGAAGAAGCCCAAAGCTAGACCCAAGCCTGAAACTGAGTGCTTCTACTACAAAGGATATGGTCACTAGAAGCGGAACTGCCCCAAATACTTGGCGGATAAGAAGGATGGCAAAGTGAACAAAAGTATATATGATATACATGTTATTGATGTGTACTCTACTAGTGTTCATAGTAGCCCCTGGGTATTTGATACTGGTTCAGTTGCTATGATTAGTAACTCGAAACAGGAGTTACAAAATGAACAAAGACTAGTTGAGGGCGAGGTGACGATGTGTGTTGGAAATGATTCCAAAGGTTGATAAGATCACCATCGCACACTCCCTTTACCTTCGGGATTAGTGTTGAACCTAAAATAAATGTTATTTGGTGTTTGCGTTGAGCATAATATGATTGGATCATGTTTATTGCAATACGGTTATTCATTAAGTCAAAGAATAATTGTTATTCTGTTTACATGAATAAAACCTTCCGTGGTCATACACCCAAGGTGAATGGTTTATTGAATCTCGATCGTAGTGATACACATATTCATGATATTGATGCCAAAACATGCAAAGTTGATAATGATAGTGCAACATACTAGTGGCACTGTCGTTTAGGTCATATTGGTGTAAAGCGCATTAAGAAACTCCATGCGGATGGACTTTTGGAATCACTTGATTATGAATCATTTGATGCTTGCAAACCATGCCTCATGGACAAGATGACTAAGACTCCGTTCTCCGGAACAATGGAGCGAGCCACTGACTTATTGGAAATAATACATACCAATGTATGCGGTCCGATGAGTGTTGAGGCTCGCGGTGGGTATCGTTATTTTCTGACATTCACAAATGAATTGAGCAGATATGGGTATATCTACTTAATGAAACACAAGTCTGAAACATTTGAAAAGTTCAAAGAATTTTAGAGTGAAGTTGAGAATCATCGTAACAAGAAAATAAAGTTTATACGATCTGACCGCGGAAGAGAATATTTGAGTTACGAGTTTGGCTTTCATTTGAAACAATGTGGAATAGTTTCGCAACTCACGCCACCTGGAACACCACATCGTAATGGTGTGTCCGAACATCGTAACTGTACTTTATTAGATATGGTGCGATCTATGATGTCTCTTACCGATTTACCACTATTGTTTTGGGGTTATGCATTACAGACAGCTGCATTCACATTAAATAGGGCACCGTCTAAAAATCCGTTGAGACGACACAATGTGAACTATGGTTTAGCAAGAAACCTAAGCTGTCGTTTCTTAAAGTTTGGGGTTGCGATGCTTATGTGAAAAAGTTTCAGCCTGATAAGCTCAAACCCGAATCGGAGAAGTGCGTCTTCATAGGATACCCAAAAGAAACTGTTGGGTACACCTTCTATCACAGATCCAAAGGCAAGATCTTTGTTGCTAAGAGTGGATCCTTTCTAGATAAGGAGTTTCTCTCGAAAGAAGTGAGTGGGAGGAAAGTAGAACTTGATGAGGTAATTGTACCTTCTCTCGAATTGGAAAGTAGCTCATCACCGAAATCAGTTCCAGTGATGCCTACACCAATTAGTGAGGAAGTTAATGATGATGATCATGAAACTTCAGATCAAGTTACTACCAAACCTCGTAGGTCAACCAGAGTACGATCCGCACCAGAGTGGTACGGTAATCCTGTTCTGGAAGTCATGTTACTAGACCATGAGGAACCTACGAACTATGAGGAGGCGATGATGAGCCCAGATTCCGACAGATGGCTTGAGGCCATGAAATCTGAGATAGAATCCATGTATGAGAACAAAGTGTGGACTTTGGAGGACTTGCTCGATGATCGGCAAGCCATTGAGAATAAATGGATCTTCAAGAGGAAGACATGCGCTGATAGTAGTGTTACTATCTACAAAGCTCGACTTGTCGAAAAGGGTTTTTGACAAGTTCAAGATGTTGACTACGATGAGATTTTCTCACTCGTATCGATGCTTAAGTCTGTCCGAATCATGTTAGCAATTGTCGCATTTTATGAAATCTGACAAATGGATATCAAAACTGCATTCCTTAATGGATTTTTAAAGAAGAGTTGTATATGATACAACCAGAAGGTTTTGTCAATCCTAAAGGTGCTAACAAAATGTGCAAGCTCCAGCGATCCATCTATGGACTGGTGCAAGTATCTCGGAGTTGGAATATATGCTTTTATAAGTTGATCAAAGCATATATTTTTATACAGATCGACTTGCGGTGAAGCCTGTATTTACAAGAAAGTGAGTGGGAGCACTACAGCCTTTCTGATAAGTATATGTGAATGACATATTGTTGATAAAAAATGATGCAGAATTTTTTGGAAAGCATAAAGGAGTGTTTGAAAGGAGTTTTTCAAAGAAGGACCTCGGTGAAGCTGCTTACATATTGGGCATCAAGATCTATAGAGATAGATCAAGACGCTTGATAAGATTTTTCAATGAGTACATACCTTGACAAGATTTTTGAAGTATTTCAAAATGGAACAGTCAAAGAAGGAGTTCTTTGCTTTTATTGCACGGTGTAAAGTTGAGTAAGACTCAAAACACGACCACGGCAGAAAATAGAAAGAGAATGAAAATCATTCCCTATGCCTCAATTCTATAAAGTATGCTATGCTGTGTACCAAACCTATTGTGTACCTTGCCATGAGTTTGGCAAGGGGGTACGATATTGATCCAGGAGTGGATAACTTGACAGCGGACAAAATTATCCTTAGAAGACTAAGGAGATATTTCTCGGTCACGGAGGTGATAAAGAGTTCGTCGTAAAGAGTTACGCCGATGCAAGCTTTTACACCGATCCGGATGACTCTGAGTCTCAATCTGGATACATATTGAAAGTGGGAGCAATTAGCTAGAGTAGCTCGATGCAGAGCATTGTAGACATAGAAAAATTTGAAAAATACATACAACTCTGAATGTGACAGACCCATTGTCTAAGCTTCTCTCACAAGCAAAACATGATCACACCTTAGTACTCTTTGGTGTTAATCACATAGCGATGTGAACTAGATTATTGACTAGTAAAACCCTTTGGGTATTAGTCACATGGCAATGTGAACTAATCACATGGTGATGTGAACTATTGGTGTTATATCACATGGCGATATGAACTAGATTATTGACTCTAGTGCAAGTGGGAGACTGAAGAAAATATGCCCTAGAGGAAATAATAAAGTTGTTATTTATATTTCCTTATATCATGATAAATGTTTATTATTCATCCTAGAATTCTATTAACCGGAAACTTAGTACATGTGGGAATACATAGACAAACAGTGTCCCTAGTATGTGATACGTCTCCAACGTATCTATAATTTTTTATTGTTCCATGCTATATTATATTCTGTTTTGGACCTTAATGGGCTTTATTATACACTTTTATATTATTTTTGGGACTAACCTATTAACCGGAGGCCCAGCCCAGAATTGCTGTTTTTTGCCTATTTCAGAGTTTCACAGAAAAAGAATATCAAACGGAGTCCAAACGATATGAAACCTTCGGGGACGTGATTTTTGGAACGAACGTGATCCAGAGGACTTGGACCCTACGTCAAGAAAGCAACCAGGAGGGCACGAGGTAGGGGGGCGCGCCTACCCCCTGGGCGCGCCCTCCACCCTCGTGGGGCCCATGTTGCTCCACCGACGTACTTCTTCCTCCTATATATACCTACGTACCCCCAAACTACCAGATACGGAGCCAAAAACCTAATTCCACCGCCGCAACCTTCTGTACCCGTGAGATCCCATCTTGGGGCCTTTTCCGGCGCTCCGCCGGAGGGGGCATCTATCACGGAGGGCTTCTACATCAACACCATAGCCTCTTCGATGATGTGTGAGTAGTTTACTTCTTGGTACAGATATATCCTTGATACCATTACCGGAGGGAATTTCTTGGGTAGCCATACTTTTGATTCTTATAATGCTATGATAGATTTGTTTGGCTCACCACCTCTTTTGGTTAATGGAACTATGTTAACTTTGGAGCATGTAATGCAAAGACTTGAAATTATTGAAAATAAAGTTGCTACCGTAGAGTTAATTGAAAATTTGGATAAAAATATCCACAACCAAATTACCCAATATGGATCTAAAGTAGGAGTCACTTTGAAAAATATTAAGGAGAAGGAACCCATAGTTAATGAAAGAATAAATCAGGATTCCACTAGAATCGATAAACTTGAGGGTATCATTACCAACTTGGGAACCGCTTTTTCTTCTGTAAAGAATACTCCAAGTCCTCCAACTAAAATTGCCAAGCTTATGTATGTTCCTAAAAATAAGGGTGAATCCTCTAGCAAGGAAACTGCGGATCTCAAATCTATAAGTATTCATCCCAATCTTTTTGCTATCATTAAGGAACCATTTGCTAGAAATGAATTTTTTGATTTTGTGCCTAGAAGTTTGATAATTAATAAAAAGAAAGAAACTCCTAAGGGTGATAGATGTCTCATTAAAGAATTGCCTACCAAAGATGGCAATACCTAGATCTATCCTTGCTATTATGCCTAGCTAGGGGCGTTAAACGATAGCGCTTGTTGGGAGGCAACCCAATTTTATTTTTAGTTTTTTGCTTTTTGCTTCTGTTTAGGAATAAATATTTGGTCTAGCCTCTGGTTAGATGTGTTTTTATGTTTTAATTAGTGTTTTTTGCCAAGTTTAACCTATAGGATCTTCTTGGATGATAGTTATTTGATCTTGCTGAAAATTCCAGAAAATTTCTGTTCACGAAAATAATTGTTAAAACTCACCAGAACGTGATAAAATATTGATTCCAATTGCTGCTGATAAATAAACAAATTTTCTAGGTCTTCCTATTTTGGCTGAATTTTTGGAGTTCCAGAAGTTTGCGTTAGTTACAGATTACTACAGACTGTTCTGTTTTTGACAGATTCTGTTTTCGTGTGTTGTTTGCTTATTTTGATGAATCTATGGCTAGTAAAATAGTTTATAAACCATAGAGAAGTTGTAATACAGTAGGTTTAACACCAATATAAATAAAGAATGAGTTAATTACAGTACCTTGAAGTGGTGTTTTTTTTTCTTCCGCTAACGGAGCTCACGAGATTTTCTGCTGAGTTTTGTGTTGTGAAGTTTTCAAGTTTTGGGTGAAAGATTTGACGGATTATGGAACAAGGAGTGGAAAGAGCCTAAGCTTGGGGATGCCCATGGCACCCCAAGATAATCTAACGACACCTAAAAGCCAAAGCTTGGGGATGCACCGGAAGGCATCCCCTCTTTCGTCTACTTCCATCGGTAACTTTACTTGGAGCTATATTTTTATTTAGCACATGATATGTGTTTTGCTTGGAGCGTCTTGTATTATTTGGGTCTTTCTTTGTTAGTTTGCCACAATCATCCTTTCTGTACACACCTTTTGAGAGAGACACACATGATTCGGAAATTGTTAGAATACTCTATGTGCTTCACTTATATCTTTTGAGTTATATAGTTTTTACTCTAGTGCTTCACTTATATCTTTTAGAGCACGGTGGTGGTTTTGTTTTATAGAAACTATTGTTCTCTCATGCTTCACTTAGATCATTTTGAGAGTCCTACAGAACAGCATGGTAATTTTCTTTAATTATGATAGGCATTCAAGATTAGTATTTTTTCTTATGAGTGTGTTGAATACTATGAGAAGTTTGATACTTGATAATTGTTTTGAGATATGGAGATGGTGATATTAGAGTCATGCTAGTTGAGTAGTTTTGAATTTGAGAAATACTTGTGTTAAAGTTTGTGATTCCCGTAGCATGCACGTATGGTGAACCGTTATGTGATGAAGTCGGAGCATGATTTATTTATTGATTGTCTTCCTTATGAGTGGCGGTCAGGGATGAGCGATGGTCTTTTCCTACCAATCTATCCCCCTAGGAGCATGCGCGTAATACTTTGCTTCGATAACTTGTAGATTTTTGCAATAAGTATATGAGTTCTTTATGACTAATGTTGAGTCCATGGATTATACGCACTTTCTTCCTTCCACCATTGCTAGCCTCTCTAATACTGCACACTTTTCGCCGGTATCATATACCAACCATATACCTTCCTCAAAACAGACACCATACCTACCTACCATGGCATTTCCATAGCCATTCCGAGATATATTGCCATGCAACTTACCACCGTTCAGTTTATTATGGCACGCTCCATCATTGTCATATTGCTTTGCGTGATCATGTAGGTGACATTGTATTTGTGGCAAAGCCACCATTCATAATTCTTTTATACATGTCACTCTTGATTCATTGCATATCCCGGTATACCGCCGGAGGCATTCACATAGAGTCATATTTTGTTCTAAGTATTGAGTTTTAATTGTTGAGTTGTAAGTAAATAAAAGTGTGATGATCATCATTTTTTAGAGCATTGTCCCAAGTGAGGAAAGGATGATGGAGACTATGATTCCCCCACAAGTCGGGATGAGACTCCGGACTAAATAAAAAAAGAGGCCATAAGAAAAAGAGAAAAGGCCCAAATAAAAAAATGAGAGAAAAAGAGAGAAGGGACAATGTTACTATCCTTTTACCACACTTGTGCTTCAGAGTAGCACCATGATCTTCATGATAGAGAGTCTCCTATGATATCACTTTCATATACTAGTGGGAAATTTTTCATTATAGAACTTGGCTTGTATATTCCAATGATGCGCTTCCTCAAAATGCCCTAGGTCTTCGTGAGCAAGTGAGTTGGATGCACACCCACTTAGTTTCTTTTGTTGAGCTTTCATATACTTATAGCTCTAGTGCATCCGTTGCATGGCAATCCCTACTCACTCACATTGATATCTATTAATGGGCATCTCCATAGCCCGTTGATACGCCTAGTTGATGTGAGACTATCTTCTCCTTTTTTGTCTTCTCCGCAACCACCATTCTATTCCACATATAGTGCTATGTCCATGGCTCACGCTCATGTAATGCGTGAAGATTGAAAAAGTTTGAGAACATCAAAAGTATGAAACAATTGCTTGGCTTGTCATCGGGGTTGTGCATGATTTAAATACTTTGTGTGGTGAAGATAGAGCATAGCCAGACTATATGATTTTGTAGGGATAACTTTCTTTGGCCATGTTATTTTGAGAAGACATAATTGCTTAGTTAGTATGCTTGAAGTATTATTATTTTTATGTCAATATTAAACTTTTGTCTTAAATCTTTCGGATCTGAATATTCATACCACAATTAAGAGAATTACATTGAAATTATGCCAAGTAGCATTCCACATCAAAAATTCTATTTTTATCATTTACCTACTCGAGGACGAGCAGGAATTAAGCTTGAGGATGCTTGATACGTCTCCAACTTATCTATAATTTTTGATTGTTCCATGCTATATTATATTCTGTTTTGGACATTAATGGGCTTTATTATACACTTTTATATTATTTTTGGGACTAACCTATTAACCGGAGGCCCAGCCCAGAATTGCTGTTTTTTGCCTATTTCAGAGTTTCGCAGAAAAAGAATATCAAACGGAGTACAAACGGAATGAAACCTTCGGGAACGTGATTTTTGGAACGAACGTGATCCAGAGGACTTGGACCCTACATCAAGAAAGCAACCAGGAGGGCACGAGGTAGGGGCGCGCCTACCCCCTGGGCGCGCCCTCCACCCTCGTGGGGCCCACATTGCTCCACCGACGTACTTCTTCCTCCTATATATACCTACGTACCCCCAAACTACCAGATACAGAGCCAAAAACCTAATTCCACCGCTGCAACCTTATTTACCCGTGAGATCCCATCTTGGGGCCTTTTCCGGTGCTCCGCCGGAGGGGGCATCGATCACGGAGGGCTTCTACATCAACACCATAGCCTCTTCGATGATGTGTGAGTAGTTTACTTCAGACCTTCGGGTCCATAGTTATTAGCTAGATGGCTTCTTCTCTCTCTTTGGATCTCAATACAAATTTCTCCACGATTCTCGTGGAGATCTATTCGATGTATTCTTCTTTTGCGGTGTGTTTGTTGAGACCGATGAATTGTGGGTTTATGATCAAGTTTATCTATGAACAATCAAGCTTCAAAATATCAGATATCGGGTTCGTATCGGTTTGGCTTCGACATATCGGATATCGGATATCGGGTGATATATCGGACGATATGTAGATATATCAAGAAACCAAGTCTCATTTTTTTCATTATTCTTGTTTAAAACATTTAATTTTAGTAAAATAAAATGTATGATCTCAATGCTTTAACATAACACTTTTAGATTCCTAGTTTAGTAACTTGTTGATATAGAAACTAATAAGGAAGGACTCACAAAATCCTTACTCTGTGATTAAAAACAATACGATATATATGCATTTGTACAAAACATTGTGCATGACTTTGATAATATATAATGAAGTTGTAAATGCATAATGTTATTTCACTGCTTTCTAATAAAAAAATGTTGTCATTCACATATCGTTCTATATCGGTGGACATATCGGGCTAGATATCGGACATATCAGTCGATATTTCGGTCCATATCGGATGATATGTTGGAAAATGATATTTACCAAATGATATGTTATGTTTATATCGGTAGAGCCCCAAAAGTGATATATTGGCCTATATATCGGTCGTATCGGCCTAGATTTGAAAGCTTGTGAAGAATATTTGAATCTTCTCTGAATTCTTTTATGTATGATTGGTTATCTTTGCAAGTCTCTTCGAATTATCAGTTTGGTTTGGCCTACTAGATTGATCTTTGTTGCAATGGGAGAAGTAATTAGCTTTGGGTTCAATCTTGCGGTGTCCTTTCCCAGTGACAGCAAGGCACGTATTGTATTGTTGCCATCGAGGATAATAAGATGGGGTTTATATCATATTCCATGAGTTTATCCCTCTACATCATGTCATCTTACTTAAAGCGTTACTCTGTTCTTTTGAACTTAATACTCTAGATGCATGCTGGATAGCGGTCGATGTGTGGAGTAATAGTAGTAGATGCAGGCAGGAGTCGGTCTACTTGTCGCGGACGTGATGCCTATATACATGATCATACCTAGATATTCTCATAACTATGCTCAATTCTGTCAATTGCTCAACAGTAATTTGTGTACCCACCGTAATACTTATGCTCTCGAGAGAAGCCACTAGTGAAACCTATGGCCCCCGGGTCTATTTTCCATCGTATTTAATCTCCCGTCAACAAGCTATTTCTGGCGCCGCTTTTATTTTGCTTTCTTTACTTTGCATCTTTATCATAAAAATACCAAAAATATTATCTTATCATATCTATCAGATCTCACTTTCGTAAGTGACCGTGAAGGGATTGACAACCCCTTTATTGCGTTGGTTGCGAGGATTTTATTTGTTTGTGTAGGTGCGAGGGACTCGTGCGTGGCCTCCTACTGGATTGATACCTTGGTTCTCAAAAACTGAGGGAAATACCTACGCTGCTTTACTGCATCACCCTTTCCTCTTCAAGGGAAAACCAACGCAGTGCTCAAGAGGTAGCAGTATGCCTCTACTTGACTAGCTTGTTAATCAAAGATGGTTATGTTTCCTCACCATAGACATGTGTTGTCATTTGATGAATGGGATCACATCATTAGAGAATGATGTGATGGACAAGACCCATCCCTTAGCTTAGCATAATGATCGTTTAGTTTTATTGCTATTGCTTTCATCATGACTTATACATGTTCCTCTGACTATGAGATTATGCAACTCCCGAATACCCTAGGAACACCTTGTGTGCTATCAAACGTCACAACGTAACTGGGTGATTATAAAGATGCTCTATAGATGTCTCCAAAGGTGTTTGTTGGGTTGGCATAGATCGAGATTAGGATTTGTCACTCCGTGTATAGGAGAGGTATCTCTGGGCCCTCTCGGTAATGCACATCACTATAAGCCTTGCAAGCAATGTGACTAATGAGTTAGTCAGGGGATGATGCATTACGGAACGAGTAAAGAGACTTGCGGTAACGAGATTGAACTGTTAGGGAACGTAGTAATTTGAAAAAAAAAATCCTACGCACACGCAAGATCATGGTGATGCATAGCAACGAGAGGGGAGAGTGTTTTCCACGTACCCTCGTAGACCGAAAGCGGAAGCGTTAGCACAACACGGTTGATGTAGTCGTACGTCTTCACGATCCGACCGATCCAAGTACCGAACGTACGGCACCTCCGAGTTCAGCACACGTTCAGCTCGATGACGTCCCGCGAACTCCGATCCAGCAGAGCTTCACGGGAGAGTTCGTCAGCACGACGGCATGATGATGGTGATGATGTTGCTACCGACGCAGGGCTTCGCCTAAGCACCGCTACGATATGACCGAGGTGGCATATGGTGGAGGGGGCACCGCACACGGCTGGGAGAGATCAACAGATCAACTTGTGTGTCTAGAGGTGCCCCCTGCCCCCGTATATAAAGGAGCAAGGGGGGAGAGGCGGCCGGCCAAGGAGGGCGCACCAAGGGGGGAGTCCTACTCCCATCGGGAGTAGGACTCATCCTTTCCTTGTTGGAGTAGGAGAAGGGAAGGAAGGGAGAGAGGAGGAGAAGGAAAAAAGGGGGGAGCCGCCCCCCTCCTTGTCCAATTCGGACTAGAGGGGGAGGGGGCGCGCGGCTGCCCTAGTTGCCCCTCCTCTTCTCCCACTAAGACCCATGAGGCCCAATTAACTCCCCGGGGGGTTCCGGTAACCCCCCGGTACTCCGGTATATGTCCGAAACCTTCCGGGACCTTTCCGGTGCCCGAACATAGTCGTCCAATATATCGATCTTTATGTCTCGACCATTTCGAGACTCCTCGTCATGTCCGTGATCACATCCGAGACTCCGAACTACCTTCGGTACATCAAAACACAAAAACTCATAATACCGACCGTCACCAAACTTTAAGCGTGCGGACCCTACGGGTTCGAGAACTATGTAGACATGACCGAGACACGTTTCCGGTCAATAACCAATAGCAGAACCTGGATGCTCATATTGGCTCCCACATATTCTACGAAGATCTTTATCGGTCAAATCGCATAACAACATACGTTGTTCCCTTTGTCATCGGTATGTTACTTGCCCGAGATTCGATCGTCGGTATCTCAATACCTAGTTCAATCTCGTTACCGGCAAGTCTCTTTACTCGTTATGTAATGCATCATCCCGCAACTAACTCATTAGTCACATTGCTTGCAAGGCTTATAGTGATGTGCATCACCGAGAGGGCCGAGAGATACCTCTCCGACAATCGGAGTGACAAATCCTAATCTCGAAATACGCCAACTCAACAAGTACCTTCGAAGACACATGTAGAGCACCTTCATAATCACCCAGTTACGTTGTGACATTTGGTAGCACACAAAGTGTTCCTCCCGTAAACGGGAGTTGCATAATCTCATAGTCATAGGAACATGTATAAGTCATGAAGAAAGCAATAGCAACATACTAAATGATCAAGTGCTAAGCAAACGGAATGGGCCAAGTCAATCACATCATTCTCCTTATGATGTGATCACATTAATCAAATGACAACTCATGTCCATGGCTAGGAAACTTAATCATCTTCGATTAACGACCTAGTCAAGTAGAGGCATACTAGTGACACTATGTTTGTCTATGTATTCACACATGTATTATGTTTCTGGCTAATACAATTCTAGCATGAATAATAAACATTTATCATGATATGAGGAAATAAATAATAACTTTATTATTGCCTTTAGGGCATATTTCCTTCAGTCTCCCACTTGCACTAGAGTCAATAATCTAGATTACACAGTAATGATTCTAACACCCATGGAGTTTTGGTGCTGATCACGTTTTGCTCATGGAAGAGGCTTAGTCAACGGGTCTGCAACATTCAGATCCGTATGTATCTTGCAAATCTCTATGTCTCCCACCTGGACTTGGTCTCGGATGGAATTGAAGCGTCTTTTGATGTGCTTGGTTCTCTTGTGAAATCTGGATTCCTTTGCCAAGGCAATTGCACCAGTATTGTCACAAAAGATTTTCATTGGACCCGATGCACTAGGTATGACACCTAGATCGGATATGAACTCCTTCATCCAGACTCCTTCATTTGCTGCTTCCGAAGCAGCTATGTACTCCGCTTCACACGTAGATCCCGCCACGACGCTTTGTTTAGAACTGCACCAACTGACAGCTCCACCGTTCAATGTAAACACGTATCCGGTTTGCGATTTAGAATCGTCCGGATCAGTGTCAAAGATTGCATCGACGTAACCATTTACGACTAGCTCTTTGTCACCTCCATAAACGAGAAACATATCCTTAGTCCTTTTCAGGTATTTCAGGATGTTCTTGACCGCTGTCCAGTGAAGTGATCCACTCCGGGATTACTTTGGTACCTCCCTGCTAAGCTAATAGCAAGGCACACATCAGGTCTGGTACACAGCATTGCATACATGATAGAGCGTATGGCTGAACGGGAACATCTTTCATTTTCTCTCTATCTTCTGCAGTGGTCGGACATTGAGTCTAACTCAACTTCACACCTTGTAACACAGGCAACAACCCTTTCTTTGCTTGATCCATTTTGAACTTCTTCAAAACTTTTTCAAGGTATGTACTCTGTGAAAGTCCAATTAAGCATCTTAATCTATCTCTATAGATCTTAATGCCCAATATATAAGCAGCTTCACCGAGGTCTTTCATTGAAAAACTCTTATTCAAGTATCCTTTTATGCTATCCAGAAATTCTATATCATTTCCAATCAACAATATGTCATCCACATATAATATTAGAAATGCTACAGTGCTCCCACTCACTTTCTTGTAAATACAAGCTTCTCCAAAAGTCTGTATAAAACCATATGCTTTGATCACACTATCAAAATGTTTATTCCAACTCCGAGAGGCTTGCACCAGTCCATAAATGGATCGCTGCACACTTTGTTAGCTCCTTTTGGATCGACAAAACCTTCCAGTTGCATCATATACAACTCTTCTTCCAGAAATCGATTCAGGAATGCAGTTTTGACATCCATTTGCCAAATTTCATAATCATAAAATGCGGCAATTGCTAACATGATTTGGACAGACTTAAGCATCGCTACGGGTGAGAAAGTCTCATCGTAGTCAACTCCTTGAACTTGTCGAAAACCTTTTGCAACAAGTCGAGCTTTGTAGACAGTAACATTACCGTCAGCGTCAGTCTTCTTCTTGAAGATCCATTTATTCTCTATGGCTTGCCGATCATCGGGCAAGTCAACCAAAGTCCACACTTTGTTCTCATACATGGATCCCATCTCAGATTTCATGGCCTCAAGCCATTTTGCAGAATCTGGGCTCACCATCGCTTCTTCATAGTTTGTAGGTTCGCCTTGATCAAGTAACATGACCTCCAGAATAGGATTACCGTACCACTCTGGTGTGGATCTTACTTTGGTTGACCTACGAGGTTCGGTAGTAACTTGATCTGAAGTTATATGATCATCATCATTTGCTTCCTCACTAATTGGTGTAGGAGTCACAGAAACAGATTTCTGTGATGAACTACTTTCCAATAAGAGAGCAGGTACAGTTACCTCATCAAGTTCTACTTTCATCCCACTCACTTCTTTCGAGAGAAACTCCTTCTCTAGAAATGATCCGCTCTTAGCAACGAATGTCTTGCCTTCGGATCTGTGATAGAAGGTGTACGCAACAGTTTCCTTTGGGTATCCTATGAAGACACATTTCTCCGATTTGGGTTCGAGCTTATCAGGTTGAAGCTTTTTCACATAAGCATCGCAACCCCAAACTTTAAGAATGACAACTTTGGTTTCTTGCCAAACCACAGTTCATAAGGCGTCGTCTCAACGGATTTTGATGGTGCCCTAATTAACGTGAATGCAGCCGTCTCTAAAGCATAACCCCATAACGATAGCGGTAAATCAGTAAGAGACATCATAGATCGCACCATATCTAGTAAAGTACAATTACGACGTTCGGACACACCATTACGTTGTGGTGTTCCGGGTGGCATGAGTTGCGAAACTATTCCGCATTGTTTCAAATGTAGACCAAACTCGTAACTCAAATATTCTCCTCCACGATCAGATCGTAGAAACTTTATTTTCTTGTTACGATGATTTTCCACTTCACTCTGAAATTCTTTGAACTTTTCAAATGTTTCATACTTATGTTTCATTAAGAAGATATACCCATATCTGCTCAAATCATCTGTGAAGGTGAGAAAATAACGATACCCGCCGCGAGCCTCAATATTCATCAGACCACATACATCAGTATGTATGATCTCCAACAAATCTGTTGCTCGCTCCATTGTTCCGGAGAATGACGTTTTATTCATCTTGCCCATAAGGCATGGTTCGCAAGTACCAAGTGATTCATAATCAAGTGATTCCAAAAGTCCATCAGTATGGAGTTTCTTCATGCGCTTTACACCAATATGACCCAAACGGCAGTGCCACAAATAAGTTGCACTATCATTATCAACTCTGCATCTTTTGGCTTCAACATTATGAATATGTGTGTCACTACTATCGAGATTCAACAAAAATAGACCACTCTTTAAGGGTGCATGACCATAAAAGATATTACTCATATAAATAGAACAACCATTATTCTCAGATTTAAATGAATAACCGTCTCGCATCAAACAAGATCCAGATATAATGTTCATGCTTAACGCTGGCACCAAATAACAATTATTTAGGTCTAAAACTAATCCCGAAGGTAGATGTATAGGTAGCGTGCCGACGGCGATCACATCGACTTTGGAACCATTTCCCACATGCATCGTCACCTCGTCCTTAGCCAGTCTTTGCTTAATCCGTAGTCCCTGTTTCGAGTTGCAAAAATTAGCAACAGAACCAGTATCAAATACCCAAGTGCTACTGCGAGCTCTAGTAAGGTACACATCAATAACATGTATATCACATATACCTTTGTTCACCTTGCCATCCTTCTTATCCGCCAAATACTTGGGGCAGTTCCGCTTCCAGTGACCAGACTGCTTGCAGTAGAAGCACTCAGTCTCAGGCTTAGGTCCAGACTTGGGTTTCTTCTCTTGAGCAGCAACTTGTTTGCTGTTCTTCTTGAAGTTCCCCTTCTTCTTCCCTTTGCACTTTTTCTTGAAACTGGTGGTCTTGTTGACCATCCACACTTGATGCTCCTTCTTGATTTCTACCTCCGCAGCCTTTAGCATTGCGAAGAGCTTGGGAATTGTCTTATCCATCCCTTGCATATTATAGTTCATCACGAAGCTGTTGTAGCTTGGTGGCAGTGATTGAAGAATTCTATCAATGACACTATCATCCGGAAGATTAACTCCCAATTGAATCATGTGATTGTTATACCCAGACATTTTGAGTATATGTTCACTGACAGAACTATTCTCCTCCATCTTACAGCTGTAGAACTTATTGGAGACTTCATATCTCTCAATCCGGGCATTTGCTTGAAATATTAACTTCAACTCCTGGAACATCTCATATGCTCCATGACGTTCAAAACGTCATTAAAGTCCCGGTTCTAAGCCGTAAAGCATGGCACACTGAACTATCGAGTAGTCATCAGCTTTGCTCTGCCAGACGTTCTTAACGTCGTCAGTTGCATCTGCAGCAGGCCTGGCACCCAGCGGTGCTTCCAGGACGTAATTCTTCTGTGCAGCAATGAGGATAATCTTCAAGTTACGGACCCAGTCCGTGTAATTGCTACCATCATCTTTCAACTTTGCTTTCTCAAGGAACGCATTAAAATTACACGGAACAACAGCACGGGCCATCTATCTACAACAACATAGACAAGCAAAATACTATCAGGTACTAAGTTCATGATAAATTTAAGTTCAATTAATCATATTACTTAAGAACTCCAACTTAGATAGACATCCCTCTAATCATCTAAGTGATCACGTGATCCAAATCAACTAAACCATGTCTGATCATCACGTGAGATGGAGTAGTTTTCAATGGTGAACATCACTATGTTGATCATATCTACTATATGATTCACGCTCGACCTTTCGGTCTCAGTGTTCCGAGCCCATATCTGCATATGCTAGGCTCGTCAAGTTTAACCCGAGTATTCTGCGTGTGCAAAACTGGCTTGCACCCGTTGTAGATGAACGTAGAGCTTATCACACCCGATCATCATGTGGTGTCCCGGCACGACGAACTTTGGCAACGGTACATACTCAGGGAGAACACTTTTATCTTGAAATTTAGTGAGAGATCATCTTATAATGCTACCGTCAATCAAAGCAAAATAAGATGCATAAAGGATAAACATCACATGCAATCAATATAAGTGATATGATATGGCCATCATCATCTTGTGCTTGTGATCTCCATCTCCGAAGCACCGTCATGATCACCATCGTCACCGGCGCGACACCTTCATCTCCATCGTAGCATCGTTCTCGTCTCGCCAACTATTGCTTCTATGACTATCGCTACCGCTTAGTGATAAAGTAAAGCAATTACAGGGCGATTGCATTGCATACAATAAAGCGACAACCATATGGCTCCTGCCAGTTGCCGATAACTCGGTTACAAAACATGATCATCTCATACAATAAAATATAGCATCATGCCTTGACCATATCACTGTTGGAAATATGCCCTAGAGGCAATAACAAATTGGTTATTATTATATTTCCTTTTTCATGATAATCGTTTATTATCCATGCTAAAATTGTATTGATAGGAAACTCAGATACATGTGTGGATACATAGACAACACCATGTCCCTAGTAAGCCTCTAGTTGACTAGCTCGTTGATCAATAGATGGTTACGGTTTCCTGACCATGGACATTGGATGTCATTGATAACGGGATCACATCATTAGGAGAATGATGTGATGGACAAGACCCAATCCTAAGCCTAGCACAAGATCGTGTAGTTCGTTTGCTAAGAGCTTTTCTAATGTCAAGTATCATTTCCTTAGACCATGAGATTGTGCAACTCCCGGATACCGTAGGAATGCTTTGGGTGTACCAAACGTCACAACGTAACTGGGTGGCTATAAAGGTGCACTACAGGTATATACGAAAGTGTCTGTTGGGTTGGCACGAATCGAGACTGGGATTTGTCACTCCGTGTGAACGGAGAGGTATCTCTGGGCCCACTCGGTAGGACATCATCATAATGTGCACAATGTGACCAAGGAGTTGATCACGGGATGATGTGTTATGGAACGAGTAAAGAGACTTCCAGTGACGAGATTGAACAAGGTATCGGGATACCGACGATCGAATCTCGGGCAAGTAACATACCGATTGGCAAAGGGAATTGAATACGGGATTGATTGAATCCCCGACATCGTGGTTCATCCGATGAGATCATCGTGGAACATGTGGGAGCCAACATGGGTATCCAGATCCCGCTGTTGGTTATTGGCCGGAGAACGTCTCGGCCATGTCTGCATGGTTCCCGAACCCGTAGGGTCTACACACTTAAGGTTCGATGACGCTAGGGTTATAGGGAATAGATATACGTGGTTACTGAATGTTGTTCGGAGTCCCGGATGAGATCCCGGACGTCACGAGGAGTTCCGGAATGGTTCGGAGGTAAAGATTTATATATGGGAAGTCCTGTTTTGGTCACCGGGAAAGTTTCGGGTGATATCGGTAACGTACCGGGACCATCGGGACGGTCCCGGGGGTCCACCATGTGGGGCCACCGGCCCCAGAGGGCTGCGTGGGCCAAGTGTGGGAAGGGACCAGCCCCTAGGTGGGCTGGTGCGCCTCCCACAAGGGGCCCATGGTGCAGGAAGGGGGGGAAGGGGGAAACCCTAGGCACAGATGGGCCTAAGGCCCACCTAGTGGTGCGCCCCCCTCTCTCCCCCCCTTGGCCGCCCCCCAAGTCCCATCTAGGGCTGGCCGCACCCCTTGGGGGCGGAACCCTAGATGGGGGCGCAGCCCCTCCCCCTCCCCTATATATAGTGGGGGTTTTGGGGCTGCCATAGACATGAGACTTCCTCTCTCTTGGCGCAGCCCTACCCCTCTCCCTCCTCCTCCTCTCCCGCGGTGCTTGGCGAAGCCCTGCAGGATTGCCACGCTCCTCCATCACCACCATGCTGTTGTGCTGCTGCTGGATGGAGTCTTCCCCAACCTCTCCCTCTCTCCTTGCTGGATCAAGGCGTGGGAGACGTCACCGGGCTGCACGTGTGTTGAACGCAGAGGCGCCGTGGTTCGGCGCTTAGATCAGAATCAACTGCGATCTGAATCGCTACGAGTACGACTCCTTCATCCGCGTTCTTGCAACGCTTCCGCATCGTGATCTACAATGGTATTTAGATGCACTCCCCTTCCCCTCGTTGCTAGATTGCTCCATAGATTGATCTTGGTGATGTGTAGAAAATTTTGAATTTCTGCTACGTTCCCCAACAATCACATCACAACATGCCCTGCAAAAACAAGTTAGAAGTCCTCTACTTTGTTGTTGTTGCAAGTTTTACGTGGCTGCTACGGGCTGAGCAAGAACCGTTCTTACCTACGCATCAAAACCACAATGATAGTTCGTCAAGTTAGTGTTGTTTTAACCTTCTCAAGGACCGGGTGTAGTCACACTCGGTTCAACTAAAGTTGGAGAAACTGACACCCGCCAGCCACCTATGTGCAAAGCACGTCGGTAGAACCAGTCTCGCGTACGCGTACGCGTAATGTCGGTGCGGGCCGCTTCATCCAACAATACCGCCGAACCAAAGTATGACATGCTGGTAAGCAGTATGACTTGTATCGCCCACAACTCACTTGTGTTCTACTCGTGCATATAACATCTACGCATAAACCTGGCTCGGATGCCACTGTTGGGGAACATAGTAATTTCAAAAAAATTCCTACGCACACGCAAGATCATGGTGATGCATAGCAACGAGAGGGGAGAGTGTTGTCCACGTACCCTCGTAGACCGAAAGCGGAAGCGTTAGCACAACGCGGTTGATGTAGTCGTACGTGTTGTGGAATTGTCACGGCAGATGTCCTCGTGCAAGGACTTAGTCGTGGAGCCATCGCAGCTAGGAAGCTTAAAGGGGTTAAACGGGACAAGGAACACGAGGGTTATACTGGTTCGGCCCCTTACGGTGAAGGTAAAAGCCTACGTCCAGTTGAGGTGGTATTGATTAGGGTTTTGATGACCAGGAGCTAAACCGCCCTGCCTGGTTCCGGTCTTGTCTTTTTTGCCCCTAAACCGCCGCAGGGTCGTCCCTTTATATAGAGAGGTTGACGCCCAGCGGCTCTCAGAATCCCGGCCGGCTCATAAGAGTGTCCGGCTCGGACTCTCAACTATTCTTGCCTTACACTACAAGTTCCACCATAATGGCGGTTATAACTACGGGCCTTAAGCCATCTCCGGGTCTTAAGCCCATTATTGACCTGCCGTCTTCAAGCTCGGTGCTGGGCTTCGCGTGATGACCATTATGAGTAACCCGGCCCCTCCTGGGCGGGTGACTCTAATGGTTATATCCTCAACATTAGGCCCCAGATTGATTTGAACCGGTTCATGTCAATCTTCAATTCCTTTGAGAGAAAAAATCTTCAATTCCTTTGAGAGAAAAAATCTTCCGGCTTATGGTCGTGCGAAGGGTATAACCCGCCGTGACGTCATCTTCTGGAGTCATGGTATCCCGCCGTGACGTCATCTTCCATTAAGTCCATTTTTTATTCTGTTATACTCCAACGGATCTTATCTTTAACGGCTATCCCGAAAATCGAGGCGCTTTCGTGGCGAGATAATCATGCCGTGGCCTCCTCATTTCTCGCGCCCACTTATGAGCCTCACCTTATAAATAGCCCGGCCCATGAGCCTCCAGTTACTCGTCGCCTCCATCTTCTTCCTCCTCTCGCCACTGTGCTGCCGCCCGAGCTCCGCCGCCGCCGCCGCGGGTTTCCTCGTCTTCACCAACTCAGGCCGCTGCATCGACCTGACGTGACCAGAGAAACGCGACGAACCTCCGCAGTAACTCCGCACCTATAAGCTTTCTCCTCCCTGTTCCTTAGATCCGCATTAGCGACTTTTGAGTTCATCGGTGTTCGTCGCCGTTCATCACGAACACTTGGTAGATCCCACTGTTAACACCCCTTCTTGATCTTTAGATAGTATAGAACTGCTGCGGTAGCTGTTTCGCACCCGTTTCCAAATGCACGTAGATCCTTTCCACTGCACAGAAGCCCCGTTCGAGCCTATGAACTTCCTCTGTGTCAGTTCTAGGTCTAGAAATTTTTCTTTTCAGCCAACCGTTTGATCCAAAATAATTTCTGCGATCTGTGAAACTTGTTTGCACCACACTTAGTCAAAAATTGTATTTGTTTAGCTATGGCGGCTCACATTTCCGGCTTAAAAGAGACCGTGCGCTGTAAAATTTCTGGCTCATTTATGATAAAGCTTTAGACAACTTGAATTACTCACGATGCCCACAGCGGCTTAGATAACCCGGAAGAATTAGCCATATATCATTAGGCCCCTTCGTAAGCCGCCATCTTGAATACTGAACTGTAAACCTCCTCCGTCTTATAATTGAACCGGACATTTTCCTTTTGTCATAGGCTTTCATTCGTCACAATGCCACCTAAGGCTCCCAAGGCACCCATCACGTGCAACTGGATGAGATCCATTGTTACTGATGACACTTTAGCTGATTTTGTGAAGACGGGTTACCTGCCCAAGAAGGAGGTCATGTCTTATCGTGCTCCTGACCCGTCAGAGGAAAGACCTCAACCTAGAGATGGCGAGGTGGTGATATTTGCTGATCACATGAGCCGGGGCTTCGCGCCGCCCGGCTCAAAATTCTTTAGAGATGTTCTGAACTTCTTCGATCTGCGGCCGCAAGACATAGGACCCAATTCCGCGTCGAATATTTGCAATTTTCAAGTATTCTGCGAAGTCTATCTTGGAGAAGAGCCCAGCCTACTGCTCTTTAGGGAGCTGTTTTATCTGAACCGCCAGAACGAGTGTGCCAACGGGCCGAGCTTAGAACTTGGTGGAATCTCCATTCAACGACGGAGGGACTGCCTCTTTCCTTATGCTGAGCCGCCAAGCCATCCAAAGGACTGGAACCAGACGTGGTTCTACTGCCAGGACACTTCTCCGGCTGACGAGAGCCCTCTGCCCGGCTTTCGTGCCCTGCGTCTGGAGCCAAATCACCCTCTGCCAGACAAACTATCTCAAGCTGAGCGTCAACCTCTGATCCCCACCATCAATAAGATCAAGGCTCTCCTGGGAAATGGCCTCAACGGCATTGATCTGGTCCGGGTCTGGATCTCTTGGCGGGTGATCCCCTTGAGCCGCCGCCCCGGCTTAATGTGTGACTACACGGGCCGAAAGGATGACCCTCTGCGGCATAGCCCCAACGATCTTCCTGAGGATGTCGTGGACGACATGACCAAGTCTCTCCTGAATGAGAGCTTAGCCGACTGTGGGAGGACCGGCTTAAACCCCTTCTGCCAAGCTAACCCGGCTCCGGCGGTAAGCTACTGACCTGAACACCTTGATTTTCCTTTCAATAATTTGATCTGAACTTTTAAGAAACCCTTGCTGTATTTTTCAGGCTAATGACAAGTTCTGGAAGGTCAAATATGACCATGAGGCGGCTAAAAAAGCCAGGAAAGCTAAGAAAGCCGCCAGGAGAGCCGCCCCTCGCAAGAAGGGAAGCAGGCCTACTGCCTCAGAGCTGCTTCAGCTAAGTGATAGCTCCGAGTCAGAGGTAACCCTTGATTCTTCAGGCTCTTATTCTGCTTTTCATCTGTTTTTTTAACTATCTCACTGACTTGATTATCCGCAGGATGATACCGGAGCGAGTAACCCGGTGACTGAAGAGGTAACTATACTTTCCTGCGACTCGGAGCCCTTGCCAAGGCCGAAAGTCCGAAGAGTGACCCGGAAAGTAAGATTTTCACATCCTTTAGCTTATCAAGATCCTCAATTTCTTTTGAAGCGACAGATTCATGAGAGCCGGCGGCACACCCGGACCGACAAGGATGCAGACCTCCTCTCCGGCTTACCGGAAGCATCGAGGAAGCGCCGGACCGAGGTTATCTCCAACTTATATCCTTTTCATCCTTTGGCGGGCGTTACTCGTCAACCGCTCAATTCTTCTGATTCAAATTATCAGGAAACTTCACCTTCCTCTGGTGATTCTATGCAATCGAACCTGCCGGCTTTCAAGACCGCACCCGGGTAATGATGATCATCTTTTGTTGTGCTTATCTTTACTCATGCTTTTGTACTAACCTTTTGTCCTGTCAGTGCTCAAGCAAAGATCAGTAAGAGGGCGAAGAAGAATAAACCGGTCGAAGAGCCGGTCCTGACTGAACCGGAGGCCTCTGCTCAAGAGCCGCCATCTGCCTCAACCCCTGAAACCACCGCTCCAACTGACGAGCCAGTCATAGAGACTACTACCAATCCGGAGATCCCCAGCCCAGCTCAGCCGGCCGATGACCCGGACGTTGTAATCACCCGGACGGAGTTTGTCGAGCCGGGGAGACCCACTGCGCTGGCTAAGTGCTCTGCCAAGGAAGAGTTGCTAGAGCGCCGCAGGGCCAAGCTGGACATCACCAACTATGCTAACTTGAGCATTGGAGATATCGTCTCCGGCTATGTTAATCAGGTGCACAACAGCCGGGACCTGGAGATTGACATGGTGAAGCAAATACAGCAGAAATCGGAGGTACAACTCTCTTGCTTACTGCATAATCATCTTTCCCATACTAGCCCCCAAGTCTACTACTTATGGTAGAATATGCTGTAGACTTAACTTCCGGCTTACCTTCATTAACCAGCAATTAGAAACAGAATCTTTCAGCATACATTAGCCCCCAAGTGCCAAGTGTCTTTGCTTGCAAGGTGCTTGGGACTTTAATGTTTCAGAATAATTACTCAAACTGTAACACAGAATTTGTACAGGCTGCCTGCAAGACATTTGAATCTGAAATCTCTGAGCTGAAGAACCGCCTGAAGACTCAGGAAACTGAGACCCGGAAGGCCAACGCCAAATTTGAGTTCAGTGTTGCTACACAAGAAAAGCTGAAGAAGAAATTTGAGACAGAGAGGAAGACTTGAGCTGAAGAGAGAGCCGCCTTGCTGAGCCGGGCCGAAAACGCTGAGGCTGCTCTAACTGAGAGAACCGCCGAACTCTCCGGCTTAAAGCGCCATGTATCACAGATGGTCTCCGCAATCTTCGGTAAGCCATTCTGCAAGCTTTACCAAGTTTTCATTCTTTATGTCTCATAAATCCCCCTACTGTCTCTGGCTTACCTGACCTTGTTTAAACAGGTCCCAGAAGCTCCAACCTTAACCAGAATGTTCTGACGAAGCTGAAGGCCGTGTACACGTTGGTGGAGCAACTCTACACCGGGTCACACCGTGCGTTAGCCGTTGTGGCCCTGTCCAACGAGGTTCCGACTCACCTGGCGGACGTACTCAGGCGGCTTGCCGTTCTTCTTCAGCGCTTCCAAGAGCTAAGACGGGCCTCTGCAAGAGCCGGAGCGATAGCTGCTTTGAGCCGGGCCAAGGCTTTTCTTCCGGAGTTAGACCCGGCTGACATCGCTCTTGGATACCCCAGCCTGAAGGAAGACGGCACCCCCTTCGACCAAAAAGACTTTGTAGCCTGTGTGAAGAGCGTGCGCCCGGTGGCCACCCTGATTGGAAATGACACAGACCTGACCAAGTACCAGCCGGGCTACGACGCGGAAAATCAGAGGATCCCCACTCCACATTATGAAGCCCTCAGCTTGATCCCGCCGACTCGTAAGCACACCTTTGCCCCAGAAATTGACCCGGCCGGGTTAATTGATGACGAGGCTCAATTCGAGGCTTTGAGCGGCATTGATTGGAAATCATCAACCTTCCAGGTCATGGAATCAGCCGGAGGAGCGGAGAGGGATGAGCCGGAGGCTTCAACTCAACAAGCATCTTGACTTGTAGGCGGCCCATGGCTACACCTTAAAACAATGCCTCATCTTTTGGACTCGGGGAGTCTTGTAATAGAGTAGGACAAATACTTAATTTTGCCGTGCCATCGTGCATGTGTTGAATGCTTAACTCCATTGAAACCGCTTCTTCTTATTCCTCCGGGTTATAATTGATCAGTTATTTTCCTTAAGCTCGAATAGCTGTATTGAACCATCCTGCATAGAAAACAAGTCCCAAGTCTCTAGGCGGCTTACCGCACTGAGAATCATAAACCTTATATATATAACCCGGAATATGAACAAAGTCACCAAAGACTGGCCCTCAATTATATCTTTGATGTAACCATAACAGCATACTTACAAGCCTTCAAGTATACTTCCGGTTCATGTAACCCGAATAATGTGGTTAAAATCTCAACGCCGGTTCACCAGTATCGATAAGGCTTATTGCGTGCTACCAAAATTAAGCCGAGGAGCCAAAACCGCCCTTGCACACTGCTGATGTGACCAAAAGAACTTGTTGTAAGTCAGAAGATCAAAACTTAGGGGCTTCCGGTTCGAATACGACCAGAGAACCATCCCAAAGGGGTTAAGCTAAGATTCGAATGCGATCATATAGCCCCCAGTGGCTTTGGCGATGCCGATCAAGAGGGTACCGACAGCTATGTTCTATTTGGTTTGAATACGACCCATGTTTGAACAGGAAGCCCCCAAATGACCTTAAGAGTTGTTTAACAACGCTGATTCGAATACGATCCACGTCGGTTCCCAAAGGGGGTTGAGCTATGATTCAAATATGATCAAACAAAACTCCCCAATGAGCTCGGCAATTTGCCAATCAAGTGGGTATCGACAGCTATGTTCTCTTTCGTTCGAATGCGACCTATGTTTGAACAGGAAGCCCCCAAGTGATCATATTGTTTACGGCTAGATTCGAATACGATCATAAGCCGGATCCACCTCCACGTGACCATGTGATGTTGTAATGGAAATAACACGTTTTACCCTTGGAGGAGAAAAGGACAGAGGTCCTGCTTTATTATGTATCATAATATATACATGGCTATGGAAATATGTACATTATGAGAGCCGGTGGCTCAAGTGTAATAAGGCCGAAGCTGAGCTATGTTCCACGGCTGACGGGTCTCTTCCTCCGACTTACGTGAATCCTTGTGCTCCCGAACGTCGATAAGGTAGTATGACCCGTTGTGCAAGTTCTTGCTGACCACAAAGGGCCCTTCCCAAGGCGGGGATAACTTATGTGCATCTGCCTGGTCTTGGATGAGCCGGAGCACCAAATCACCTTCCTGGAAGACCCGGGACTTAACCCGGCGGCTGTGATAACGGCGCAGGTCTTGTTGGTAAATCGCCGAGCGAGCTGCTGCCACATCACGATGTTCATCTAACAAGTCAAGAGCATCTTGGCGCGCCCGCTCATTATCCGCCTCAACATAAGCCGCCACTCGAGGCGAGTCATGACGGATGTCACTGGGGAGGACTGCTTCCGCTCCATAAACCATGAAGAAAGGCGTGTAACCCGTAGACCTGTTAGGAGTAGTATTGACACTCCATAACACGGAGGGTAGCTCCTCCACCCAACAACCCGGCGTCCATTGCAAAGGGACCAAAAGCCGGGGCTTGATGCCCTTCAAGATCTCCTGATTAGCTCTCTCAGCTTGACCATTGGATTGAGGGTGAGCCACTGATGAAACATCAAGTCGAATATGCTCTCGTTGACAAAACTCCTCCATAGCGCCCTTAGACAGATTGGTACCATTGTCAGTTATAAGGCTGTGTGGAAAGCCAAAGCGAAATATCACCCTTTTCATGAACTGAACCGCCGTGGCTGCGTCACACTTACTAACTGGCTCTGCCTCAACCCACTTTGTGAATTTGTCAACTGCCACCAAAAGGTGGGTCTTCTTATCCTTGGACCTTTTAAAAGGCCCAACCATATCAAGCCCCCAGACCGCAAATGGCCAAGTGATTGGTATCATCCTCAACTCTTGAGCCGGCACATGAGCCCGTCGCGAGAACCTCTAACAACCGTCACATTTACTGACCAAGTCCTCCGCATCAGCGTGAGCCGTCAGCCAATATAAACCATGACGGAAAGCCTTGGCCACAAGAGATTTTGAGCCGGCATGATGGCCACAATCCCCCTCATGAATCTCACGCAAAATATCTTGGCCTTCCTCAGGGGAAACACAACGCTGGAAAGTTCCAGTAACACTGCGACGATGCAGCTCGCCATTGATGATGACCATTAACTTAGACCGCCGGGTTATTTGTCTGGCCAAAGTTTCATCCTCAGGCAAATCTCCCTGGGTCATGTAAGCCAAGTATGGTACTGTCCAGTCTGGGGTGATGTGGAGAGCCGCCACCAACTGTGCTTCCGGGTCAGGGACAACCAAGTCTTCCTCTGTAGGTAACTTAACAGAAGGGTTATGCAAGATGTCCAAGAAAGTATTAGGCGTCACTGGCTTTCGCTAAGAGCCCAGTCGGCTTAATGCATCAGCCGCCTCATTCTTCCTGCGATCGATGTGCTCTACTTGGTAACCCTGGAAGTGTCCAGCAACGGCATCAACTTCACGGCGATAAGCCGCCATGAGAGGGTCCTTGGAATCCCACTTGCCTGATACTTGTTGAGCCACTAGATCTGAGTCGCCCAAACATCTTACTCTGCTCAAGCTCATCTCCTTAGCCACCCGAAGACCATGGAGCAAAGCCTCGTACTCAGCCGCATTGTTAGTGCATGGAAACATCAACCGTAGCACATAACGGATCTTGTCACCTTTAGGGGAAGTCAACACGACTCCAGCCCCCGAGCCCTCCAATTGCCTAGACCCATCGAAGTGAATAGTCCAATATGTATTATCCGGCTTTTCTTCAAGCACTTGTAGCTCTGTCCAATCGTTGATGAAATCCACCAAAGCTTGAGATTTAACAGCAGTGCACGGTACGTATTTCAGACCATGAGGCCCGAGCTCTATAGCCCACTTAGCCACTCTTCCTGTGGCTTCTCTGTTTTGGATGATATCTCCAAGGGGAGCAGAACTAACCACAGTGATAGGGTGACCCTGGAAATAATGCTTAAGCTTCCGGCTTGCCATGAACACACCATAAACAAGCTTCTGCCAATGTGGATACCGCTATTTGGACTCAATGAGCACTTCACTGACGTAGTAAACCGGTCGCTGAACCGGGTACTCCTTACCCTCTTCCTTGCCCTCCACCACCACAGCCACACTGACGGGTCGTGTGTTAGCAGCTACATACAGTAATAAGGGCTCCTTGTCAACCGGAGCAGCAAGGACCGGGGGCTCAGCCAGCTGTCTCTTCAAATCCTCAAAGGCAGTATTAGCAGCATCATTCCAGACAAAATCATCAGTTTTCTTCATCAACTGGTACAGTGGCATGGCCTTTTCACCCAAACGGCTTATAAACCGGCTCAAAGCAGCGATGCGGCCTGCTAGACGCTGGACGTCATTGATGCACGCCGGCTTAGCCAGAGAGGTGATTGCCTTTATCTTTTCCGGGTTAGCTTCAATGCCTCTGTTAGAAACCAGGAAACCCAAGAGCTTGCCTGCAGGAACACCAAAAACACACTTGGCCGGTTTAAGCATCATCTTGTAAACCCGGAGATTATCAAAGGTTTCTCTAAGGTCATCTACCAGGGTCTCCTTCTCCCTGGACTTAACCACGATATCATCCACATAGGCGTGAACATTGCGCCCAATCTGGTTATGAAGACAATCTGCACACAACGCTGGTAAGTCGCCTGTGCACTCTTGAGTCCAAAAGGCATAGACACATAACAGAAGGCTCCAAAGGGAGTGATGAACGCCGTCTTCTCCTGGTCCTTAACTGCCATTTTAATCTGATGGTATCCAGAATACGCATTCAAGAAACTTAAACGCTCACAACCCGCCGTGGCATCAATGATTTGATCAATACGGGGGAGAGCAAAAGGATCAGCCGGACACGCCTTGTTTAAGTCTGTGTAGTCCATACACATCCGCCAGGTGCCATTCTTCTTGAGCACGAGCACCGGGTTAGCTAACCATTCTGGATGAAAAACTTCGACAATAAACCCGGCCGCCAAGAGCCGGGCCACCTCCTCACCAATGGCTTTTTGCCTCTCTTCATTAAACCGCCGAAGGAATTGCCTGACCAGCTTAAATTTCGGATCAATATTGAGAGTGTGCTCAGCGAGTTCTCTAGGTACACCTGGCATGTCAGAAGGTTTCCATGCAAAAATGTCCCTGTTCTCACGGATGAACTCGATGAGCGCGCTTTCCTATTTTGGATCCAGATTGGCACTGATGCTAAACTGCTGAGATGAGTCACCTGGAACGAAATCAACAAGTTTAGTCTCATTAGACGACTTAAATTTCATCGCCGGCTCATGCTCCGTGGTCGGTTTTTTCAGAGATGTCATATCTGTTGGGTCAACATTGTCTTTGTAAAACTTCAACTCCTCTGTTGCACAAACAGACTCTGCATAAGCCGCGTCGCCTTCCTCACACTCCAAGGCTATATTTCGGCTGCCATGAACCGTAATGGTCCCATTGTGACCCGGCATCTTGAGCTGTAAGTATACGTAACACGGCCGTGCCATGAACTTGGCGTAAGCCGGCCGCCCAAATATGGCATGATACGGACTTCTTATCTTGACCACCTCAAAGGTCAATTTTTCCACCCTGTAGTTGTATTCATCTCCAAAGGCCACTTCCAGTTCGATCTTACCAACTGGATAAGCCGACTTACCAGGCACCACACCATGGAAAACAGTATTGGACTTGCTGAGGTTCTTATCAATCAACCCCATACGACGGAAGGTCTCATAATAGAGGATGTTGATGCTGCTGCCTCCATCCATGAGCACCTTAGTGAACTTATATCCTCCCACCTGAGGAGCCACCACCAGGGCCAAGTGACCCGGATTATCAACCCGGGGAGGGTGATCCTCCCTACTCCACACAATAGGCTGCTCAGACCATCTTAAATAGCGTGGAACCGCCGGCTCAACAGCATTCACAGCCCTCTTATGAAGCTTCTGATCTCGCTTACACAGACTGGTGGTAAACACATGATACTGTCCACCATTGAGCTGCTTTGGATTGGTCTGGTACCCCCCCTGTTGCTGTTGATGACCCTGGCCGGACTGCTGATTGAAGCCCCCTTGAACATTCTGAGGATTGGGATTTGAGCCGCCGCCCGGGCCATGAAAGCCGCCGGCGCCTGAGCCGCCGCCCGAGCCATTGTTGCCATTAAAGGCGTTGGAATTCTTAAAAGCCTTCATGATTGCGCAATCTTTCCATAGATGAGTAGCTGGCTTCTCCCTAGAGCCATGCCTTGGATAAGGCTCATTCAACAACTGCTCAAGCGTTGGGCCTGAACCGCAGGCTCGGGGAGGTGGCCTCCCTTTACGTCGCTGGTTGTTACCCTGTGAGCTGGCATTGGCCACAAACTCCATGCTGCCATCAACCTTACGCTTGTTACCTCCTTGGTTCGCCGGGTTATGCTGAGGACCCTTGCCATTGCCGTTCTTCTTTCCCTTCCCTGTCCTTTCATCATCTAACGCGGGGTCCTTGGTACTATCAGAGTCGGCGTACTTGACGAGAGCTGCCATCAGCGTACCCATATCATTGCAGTCGCGCTTGAGCCGCCCGAGTTTCATCTTCAGGGGCAGGAAACGACAATTCTGCTCCAACATTAAGACTGCAGAGCCGGCATCCATCTTATCAGATGAATGTATTATCTCTTTGACCCAGCGAACCCAATGTGTCATAGATTCACCCTCCTGCTGTTTACAGTTAGTCAAATCCACAATTGACATAGACTGCCTACAGGTAGCTTTGAAGTTTTGGATGAACCGGGCTTTCAGCTCAGCCCAAGACCCGACAGAATTCGGCGGCAGCCCTTTCAACCAAGTGCGGGCAGTCCCATCTAACATCATGGTGAAGTACTTGGCCATCGCCGCTTCGCTGACCTCCAGCAATTCCATGGCCATCTCGTAACTCTCGATCCAGGCTCCGGGTTGTAAATCGGCCGTGTAATTTGGCGCCTTCCTAGGCCCTTCAAAGTCCTTGGGTAGACGTTCATTGCGGAGAGCCGGCACTAAACAAGGGACACCTCCAATCCTCATAGGGATACCCACGTCGGCGGAAGCCGTCGGATAAGCCGGGGGTGTCTGGTAAGCCGTCAACTGAGGCACCTGCTCCGCCTCTTGCCGTGCTCTGTCTTGGTCTGCTGCGTGAAAGGCCCCGTTATGAGTCGGGCCGTGGCCAGGTGGCAAGTCATGGCGTCGGATATTACTTGAGCCGGTCGCTAAGACCATGTGTCTGCTATAACTCGGGCTCCGGCCTGGACGAGGGGTTGAATGGATCCTGTCCCGGCTATAAGAGTACGCCTCTTGCTGCGCCAGAGCTGTCTGAAGGAGTTCTCTGACCCGGCGGGTTTCAACCGCCGTTGGAGAGTCTCCATCAATTGGGAGAGCCGCCAGCCGTGCCGCCGCGGCGACCATGTTTTCCAGAGGGTTGGCATAATGACCAGGTGGTATTGGCACGTACTGAGGCGGGGCAGGGTTCACCCGGGGAGGTCCCATCACTTGGGGCTGAATTGGCGTCCCAGCCCCGGGCACTATGATCTTCGGCGGGTTACTAGACCCTGCACCCGGCGTGTTGAAGAGGTTTCGAGGATCGTAAACCGGAGGGAGTCAAGATTGGGCCTTTTGATGCCTCCTTCTCATGACCTCATTGGATGCGTTTTGATCCATCGTGAGCCGGAAGGACTGTGCCTGAATCAGCTGAGCCTGGGCGTCGAGAGCCGCCCTCTCTGCAGCCATCCTGATCCCCTCCGCCGCCAGATCCTCCTTGGCCTTTGCTAGAACCAACTTTAACTGTGCCACCTCCGCGTCATGTTGAACTTGATCCGCCGGAGCCACCGTAGCGGTCAACAGGACCGTCATCTTGTCTGTGAGATCCATCAGCACCTGAGCTGGTGAAGGCCCCGGGCTTCCTGACCCGGAGGCGGGGTTTTGAATAGGTTGCGCGCCGGCCATGAATATTCCAACCCGGCTCGGTGGTTCAAAAGGGTCCGGAATGCTATCGCCATCGGAACAACCCCTGAGCCTGCCATCTTGAAGTAGATACAACGAGTTTGACTCATCCGTAGATGACTCGCCGTCAGAGCCGGCGGCCGTCTCATCACCAGATCTAGATCCTTCAGAGAGTCCTCCATGAACACATCCCACAAAAGCATGCTTCAAGGCAGGTAGAGCCCGGGCGGGTCGTGCATGCTGAGCCGTCTCGATGAGATCGGCGCAGAGATCCGGCTCAGGGCCCGGGTCACCAATCTTGCCAATGAAGACATGAATTCCGCCGAAGGGGACCCGGTACCCGTACTCAATTGAGCCGGCGTCGGGGCCCCAGTTTGCATCATCAATGTAGAGCTTGCCGCGATGACTCTTGGTCATCCGGCCCACACCGTATCCCTTGAGCCCTTCGAAGCTGCCCTTCAAGAACTCAAATCCACCATGCGCCAGCCCCACGATGGGCGCCAACTGTCGTGGAATTGTCACGGCAGATGTCCTCGTGCAAGGACTTAGTCGTGGAGCCATCGCAGCTAGGAAGCTTAAAGGGGTTAAACGGGACAAGGAACACGAGGGTTATACTGGTTCGGCCCCTTACGGTGAAGGTAAAAGCCTACGTCCAGTTGAGGTGGTATTGATTAGGGTTTCGATGACCAGGAGCTAAACCGCCCTGCCTGGTTCCGGTCTTGTCTTTTTTGCCCCTAAACCGCCGCCGGGTCGTCCCTTTATATAGAGAGGTTGACGCCCAGCGGCTCTCAGAATCCCGGCTGGCTCATAAGAGTGTCCGGCTCGGACTCTCAACTATTCTTGCCTTACACTACAAGTTCCACCATAATGGCGGTTATAACTACGGGCCTTAAGCCATCTCCGGGTCTTAAGCCCATTATTGACCCGCCGTCTTCAAGCTCGGTGTTGGGCTTCGCGTGATGAACATTATGAGTAACCCGGCCCCTCCTGGGCGGGTGAGTCTAATGTTTATATCCTCAACAGTACGTCTTCACGATCCGACCGATCCAAGGACCGAACGTACGGCACCTCCAAGTTCAGCACACGTTCAGCTCGATGACGTCCCGCGAACTCCGATCCAGCAGAGCTTCACGGGCGAGTTCCGTCAGCACGATAGCGTGATGACGGTGATGATGTTGCTACCGATGCAGGGCTTCGCCTAAGCACCGCTACGATATGACGGAGGTGGAATATGGTGGAGGGGGGCACCACACACGGCTGGGAGAGATCAACAGATCAACTTGTGTGTCTAGAGGTGCCCCTGCCCACGTATATAAAGGAGCAAGGGGGAGAGGCGGCCAGCCAAGGAGGGCGCGCCAAGGGGGGAGTCCTACTCCCATCGGGAGTAGGACTCCTCCTTTCCTTGTTGGAGTAGGAGAAGGGAAGGAAGGGAGAGAGGAGGAGAAGGAAAAAAGGGGGGCGCCGCCCCCTCCTTGTCCAATTCGGACTAGAGGGGGAGGGTGCGCGCGGCTGCCCTAGCTGCCCCTCCTCTTCTCCCACTAAGGCCCATGAGGACCAATTAACTCCCCGGGGGGTTCCGGTAACCACCCGGTACTCCGGTATATGTCCGAAACCTTCCGGAACCTTTCCGGTGCCCGAACATAGTCGTCCAATATATTGATCTTTATGTCTCGACCATTTTGAGACTCCTCGTCATGTCCGTGATCACATCCGGGACTCTGAACTACCTTCGGTACATCAACACACAAAAACTCATAATACCGATCGTCACCAAACTTTAAGCGTGCGGGCCCTACGGGTTCGAAAACTATGTAGACATGACCGAGACACGTTTCCGGTCAATAACCAATAGTGGAACCTGGATGCTCATATTGGCTCCCACATATTCTACGAAGATCTTTATCGGTCAAACCGCATAACAAGATACGTTGTTCCCTTTGTCATCGGTATGTTACTTGCCCGAGATTCGATCGTCCGTATCTCAATACCTAGTTCGATCTTGTTACCGGCAAGTCTCTTTACTCGTTATGTAATGCATCATCCCGCAACTAACTCACTAGTCACATTGCTTGCAAGGCTTATAGTGATGTGCATCACCGAGAGGGCCTAGAGATACCTCTCCGACAATCGGAGTGACAAATCCTAATCTCGAAATACGCCAACTCAACAAGTACCTTCGGAGACACCTGTAGAGCACCTTTATAATCACCCAGTTATGTTGTGACGTTTGGTAGAACACAAAGTGTTTCTCCGGTAAACGGGAGTTGCATATTCTCATAGTCATAGGAACATGTATAAGTCATGAAGAAAGCAATAGCAACATACTAAACGATCGAGTGCTAAGCTAACGGAATGGGTCAAGTCAATCACATCATTCTCCTAATGATGTGATCCCATTAATCAAATGACAACTCATGTCCATGGCTAGGAAACTTAACCATCTTCGATTAACGAGCTAGTCATGTAGAGGCATACTAGTGACACTATGTTTGTCTATGTATTCACACATGTATTATGTTTCTGGTTAATACAATTCTAGCATGAATAATAAACATTTATCATGATATGAGGAAATAAATAATAACTTTATTATTGCCTCTAGGGCATATTTCCTACATGAACTAGGTATGATGATACCGACGATCGAATCTCAGGCAAGTAACATACCGATGACAGAGGGAACAACGTATGTTGTTATGCGGTTTGACCGATAAAGATCTTCGTAGAATATGTAGGAGCCAATATGAGCATCCAGGTTCCGCTATTGGTTATTGACCGGAGTTGTGTCTCCGTCATGTCTACATAGTTCTTGAACCCGTAGGGTTCGCACGCTTAACATTCGATGACTTGTATTATGAGTTATGTGATTTGATGACCGAAGTTTGTTCGGAGTCCCGGATGAGTTCACGGACATGACGAGGAGTCTCGAAATGGTCGAGAGGTAAAGATTCATATATAGGACGATGGTATTTGGACACCGGAAGTGTTTCGGGTGATACCGGGTCACCGGAAGGGGTTCCGGGCAACCCCTGGCAAAGATATGGGCTTAATGGGCCAAGTAAGGGAACACACCAGCCCACAAGGCGCTGGTGCGCCCCCTATAGGGCCAGCCACATAGGGAGAAAGGGAAAGGAGAGGAGGAAAAGGAAAGTATGAAGTAGGACTCCTACTTCCTTCCCCTCCCCCTCCTTCCTTTTCCCCTTGTCCAAATATGGTAGGAGGGGGGCGAATTGGACTAGGGGCCCAAGTAGGATTCCTCCTACTTGGGCGCGCCCTAGGCTGCCTTCCTCCCTCTCCCTCCTTTATATACGTGGGGAGGGCGCCCCTAGAACACACACATCAATTGTTCCTAGCCGTGTGCGACGCCCCCCTCCACAGTTAACACCTCGGTCATATCGTCGTATAGTGCTTAGGCGAAGCCCTGCGCCGGTAACTTCATCGTCACCGTCGCCACGCCGTCGTGCTGACGGAACTCTCCCTCGTCCTCAACTGGATCAAGAGCTCAAGGGACGTCATCGTGCTGAACGTGTGCTGAACACGGAGGTGCCGTACGTTCGGTACTTGGATCAGTTGGATCGTGAAGACGTTCAACTACATCAACCGCGTTACTAAATGCTTCCTCTTTCGGTCTACGAGGGTACGTGGACACACTCTCGCCGCTCGTTGCTATGCTTCTCCTAGATAGATTCGTTCCCCAACAAGTAAATACTCCTACCACTCATGTAGGTTGGACTAGTTCAACATAAAGTCCAGTGATGTCATCACCAGTTTCACCGCGGAATGAAGAAGTGCAATTTAGCCAATAAAATTAAAGTTCCATGCGATTTAGCCAATAAAATTTACATTTTGAAAAAAAATCCCCATTCAGAAACATATAAACTCATGACATTGTGCTTGATTGTATAGGCTAACTCCGAGAGAAAACGGTCACATTGTCCGTATGGCGAACAACATAGGCATTCCATATACCACACAATTATTGATTGTTCTCTTATTTTATACATGACATCTATAAGGAAAAATGGGATCATAAAGAATAACACATCAATATAGATAAGTTAAGCATCACATACCAACAACTGAGCAATGCCAAAATATTCAAGAGAACACTTGCAGACACCTCTTGTACTCTAGAATCTTATATTTTTTAGACCTATGATGCGCTCTATAGATATTTTGTCGAGATATTTGATATATAAATGTTTTTATAGGTTTGTGCTAACGTATTAAAGTATATTATCAAGGAAGACTATACATACA